>NW_007067359.1:474920-480933 GCF_000164805.1 Carlito syrichta | reverse complement strand
GGTATTTTGTCTGAATTAAGATCGCTACTCCTCCTTTCTTTTGTATTCCGTTCACCTGAAAGTTTGTTTCCCATCCTCTTACTTTGAGTCTGTGGGTGTCCTTTCTAGTGAGGTGAGTCTCTTGAAGGCAATAGATTGTTGCCTGATGATATTTTATCCATTTTGCCATTCTATGTCTTTTCAGTGGTGCATTTAGTCCATTCACATTTAGGCTAATAATTGAAATGCAAGACTTGATCCCTGTCATAAGGTTCTTACAGAGTTGATCCTGTTTATTTGTTGTCTTTCTTTGGGTTTTGGAGTTGGTTCATGTGTGTTTTTAATCTTTTGCCTGTACTCTTGTGAAGAATGCTGTTGTTCTTTTTTCTTTTTCTTCTGTGTTCAGTACTTTCTTAAGTGTTTCTTGTAGAGGTGGTCTGGTGGTAGCGTAGGTTCTTAGGGATTGGATGTCTGGAAAAGATTTCAATTCTCCCTCACTAATGAAGCTTAGTTTGGCTGGGTAGGTTATTCTTGGTTGAAATTGTTTCTCTTTTAGAACTTTGAAGATAGGGCTCCTGGCTCTTCTGGCCTGAAGGGTTTCTGTGGATAAATCTGCTGCTATTCTAATTGGTTTTCCCTGGTAGGTAGTCTGGTCTTTTTCTCTTGTTGCCTTTAGGATTTTTCCTTTCATAGCTACTTTGTTTAGGCGAATTATTATGTGTCTGGGAGTTGGTCTTCTCGTTTGTTGTCTTGCAGGGGTTCTCTGAATCTCTTGTGTTTGAATTTTTTCATCCTTAATGAGATGAGGGAAGTTTTCTTGAATGATTTCATGAAATGTTTGTTCCAGCATGGCTTCTGTTTCTCTTTCTGCCTCAGGAAGCCAAATTATTCTTAGGTTTGGTCTCTTGAAGCAATCATTCATCTCTTGCAGGTTTTGTTCTGTCCTTTTGAGCTTCTTTTATATGCTTTTGACAATTTGGGTTAGTTCTGCGTTTTGGTCTTCGACCTCTGAGATTCTTTCTTCTGCTTGGCTGATTCTGCTTTCCATGCTTATTAGTCTGTTGTTCATTTCCATCACAGTATTCTTTACTGCTGTCATTTCTGACAACAGCTCCTTCCTATTTTCTTCTTGTCTCTCCTCAATTTTTTAAATTCTCTCCATTAATGTCTTGATGTCTGGTTTGTTACATGTAACCAGTCATTCTGGGGACTCTTCATTGTCTGTGTTCCAGAATCTGTTTTCTCAGTGTCTGATTTCCCAGGGGTCTGTGTAGGACCTATATTCTTCTTTTGGTGTTTCTCCATTTGTGTGGTTTTCCCCCTCCCTACTTTTTCCTTCCCTCCACGTCACCATCTTCTTTAATTCTGTTATTCAGTGGTAAAGGGATTGGTTTTACTTCTGTTTGTTCAATCTCCTATTCTTTATGTATGTCCTCTTACTTTGTTCAATTCTGAAGTTGCACTGTAGGTTGGAGGTGGTCCTTTTTGCAGTTTTGAGATGTATTTAAGGGGAGAACTGTGATTCAAAATCTGTCTGTAGGTCCTGGTATTCGCTGACAGGCGTGTGGATAATGTGGAACCCACTTCCCACTGTCCTGGAATCTGTCCGTGCAGTGGGGCTGTAGGTTTACTCCCTTGAATCGCCAGCAGGTGGTGCTATCTCATCTGCTCACCCCAGAGGGGGTGGGGCCGGACAGGAACAAGATGGCTGCTGGCCTCCGAGCAGGCAACAGGAGCCCCACGCCTGGTGGGTAGGACAGTCTCGGATGCAAGATAGGTGGCAGCGATCCCAGCAGATCTTCCTTGAAGCGGTTCATTGTGGATCTTCTCGGGCCGCGTGGTGCGATATACTACCCCTCCCAGAGGCAGCGGCGGTGGTGGCGCCGGTGACGGCAGCGGCAGTGGCGGTGGGGGGAGAGGCGGCGGCAGCGGTGGCGGCGGCAGCGGCGGCGGTGGGACCATTTGGAATGCAGTCAAAACTGTCCAGTCGTTCCGATGGCAGTGGCCGAGCTCTGTCTGTAGAGCAGGCTGTGATGCTGGGGTTCCCAGCCCCCCGGGGCGAGAGTCAGAGACCCACTGCAGATCTCCTTTGCAGAGGGCTTCAGACGCCGGGTTGCCCTGTCGCCATCTTGCCGCGTCCCCCTATAATCGGAAGCATACTTTTCAAGGTGAAGAAAACAAGTATCAACTCTTATTGTCACAGGAATTTCAATTTACCTGTTAATTTAATTTCACATATCTAGCACCTGAGACCACAAGCTTCTTTGTTTCTCTGTTCTCTTTTCCCAGGTCTATAATGTCACATAAAAATCAAATCCTCATTTAATTTGTGAAATTAGTGAGATATAGAGAAGTTGCTTATTATAACTTAAATATACATTCAAAAATACTTATCTACTGAACAAATTAAATATTGACCTGTTAAGTCAGGAAAAGGATTTGTTTGAAGCCTGTGTTTGCTTGTTGTAATGAACATTCCTAAAAAGATATCACCATTTTTAATTGTAGGAAGAATAATGATCACAGTAATTAAAGCAGCAGAACTTAAAAAAATGAGAAATTTGTTTAAAAAAAAGGTACAGAGAAAAAGAGAGAGAAGATAATTAAAAATAATTTTCCAAAGAAAATGTATTTATAGAGATCAGGGTCATAGAATTTAAAAAATAATCATAAAGGAGATTAATTCTTCACAACTGTGGAGATATACTTTATGTTAAATTGCACTGCAGGCCTTTTCTCTGCTCATTGGTAATCAGTGATGGCCTTTGTGTTGCATCCTTTGTGATGGCCTTTGTGCTTGCAGGGTGTTACCTCATATTTAATGTGGTCTTAAAGTTTGAGTTACAGCTGTTTGCTAGACAAAAATTCCCTGATGATGAGAAATAAATTAAGGATTTTTGTATACATATAATAAAGGATCATCATATACTAGAAGGAAGCATAGTGTTCACATCCTCATCAGAGGCCAAAGTTGATTATAGGTGGCAATCATCACAAGAAAACCTAACAGGGGCATATAACTGTCAGGTTCATCATGTCCCCTGGACAATCATTGCCCTTCACCTCAACATGTTGCACATATTGCAACAGAGGCTATTTGCTGTCTTGCCCAAACCCATTCTTCTTTCCTATTAATAACCCCTGTATTATATTATAGGCAAATTATATATTATATACAGCTATATGTAACATACTGTTGACCCTTGAACAACATGGTGGTTAAGGGCACCAAACCCTGCACTGTTGAAAATCTATATAGAACTTTTAACTCCCCTAAAACCTAACTAGTAGGCTACTGTTGACTGGAAGTTTTAATGATCACATTAACAGTTAATTAATATGTATTTTGTGCACTATATGGATTATGAACCCTATTTTTAAAATAAGTTAGAGAGAACAGAAGATACTAAGATAATCATAAGGAAGATAAATATATTTACAATTATTATGTAGAATTGGGTCATAATAAAGACCTTTATTTTTGTTGTCCTTACACTGAGTAGACTGAGAAGGAGGAGGAGGAGGAGGAGGAGGAGGAGGAGGAGGATGAGGAGTTGGTCTTGCTGACTCAAGGGGAGGGCAGAAGTGGAAGAAGTGGAGGAGAAGAAAGAGGAAGCAGGAGAGGCAGGCACACTCATATAACTTTACAGAAATAAATTATAATTCTGTGTGACTTTTTGATTCTTTATATATTTTTTAATGTTTCTATATGCTGCCAATCCTTTTGCAGTTTGCTTTAGTTTCTGTTTCTGTCTCACAGAAGGATCCATGTTATAAAAGAAGTCAAAAACAGTCTTGAATAATCAAAATCCTCCTGCCAAATTGAATTATGTCAATTTATTTTCTAGCCCTGTTTCTTCTACATCTTCTACCTCATTGTAGATGAGAAACACTCATCTACATCAAGTCTTCGTCTGTTAATTCCTCTGCTGTGGAATCTATTCACAATCTCTTTCATGATTTCCTTGACTAGCTCTCTTGTAAATTCTGTAGTCATGTACGACATCTGGATACACTTTTCTCTATAAAACTGTGTTAGCCTGAGCCCACAGGTTCATGACCCGCCTGGGCAACTTAGCGAGACCTCATCTCTACAATAAAAAAATAAAAATAAAAATAAAAATTAGCCAGGCATGGGAGAGCGCACCTGTAGTTCCAGCTGCTTGGAAGGCTGAGGCGGAAGGATCGCTGGAGTCCAGAAGGTTGAGGCTGCGGTAGCCGGGAGTGGCCACTGCACTTCAGTCTAAGCGACAGAGTGAGACTCCAACTCAAATCAAAACAAAAAACTATATTATTGAATTCTATAACAAAGATGTCATTTTTAATAGTATAATCCTTCGATATGTTCTCTCTGTTGGGGTTCTCTTCCATAGCATTGACAATCCTTTTTCATAGAGTACTCTGTGTAGTTAACCTTAATGGTCCTTATGACTTCCTCATCTAAAGACTAAATTAGAGATGTTGTATTTGGGAGCAACTAGACCACTTCAACACCTTGATTATTAAACTCACCGGTTTCTTGGTTGCCAAGAGTATTGTACAATATCATCAAAATTTTAAAATGCCGTCTGTTACTGGCAAGGCACTTCCTGACTTCAGAGACAAAGTATTGATAGAACCAATTCAGAATAAAAGTTCTCATTGTCCAGGCCTTCTTGTTCTATGACCTAAAGACTAGCAGCTGATGTCTATCTTTTTCCTTCAAGGCTTGAAGTTTAGTAGCTTTATAGATAAGGACTGTCCTGATCATAAACTTGACTGGACGCAGGGAGAAGGGAGGAGCTCCCCCTATCCCTCCTGGAAGTTATCTGCCCCCCGTACCTCCTGGCTACTACCGATCCCTTTCTTATAGTATTATGGTAGATGTTCAGGGTCTGCTTTATGGATGAGAATATATGGTACTCAGTTCTTTGTTTCTGTAATAAATTCCTGTGTATTATAAACTCTAAATCCATCCAAGTTGCTGTAAAATCCATAAATTTGTTCTTCATTATTGTTGTGTAATTCTTCACTCTATTGTGTAAGAGTGCTTTATTTAGTAACATATATCCTATTGGAATGATTTTATACCCTTTAATTTCTGTATGAAAGCCTTATCTAGAAAATGAGATACACAACATATGATGTTGACAAATAGTGCTAAAATAAGTCAAATACATACATTTTTTACTTACAAAAAAAGGAACTGGTTCTGAGCAGCCAGAGGGTAGAATGAAGGCATGACAAATATGATGTATCAAGGATGGGGCATGGACTGTATGTTTGTGTTCCCCCCCAAAATTATTAGGTTTAAACTGTAATCCCCAATATGATGACCTTAGATCATGATGTGATTCATGCCCTTATTAGAAGAGACATGAGAGAGCTAGTTCCTCTTTCTCTCTCTTTACTATGTGAGAATATGAGATGATGGCCATCTGCAAACCAGTATTATACCCTCATCAGACAGTGGTTCTTTGTTTCTGTGATAAATTCCTGAGTATGATAGACTCTAAATACAGCCAAGTTGCTGTAAAGGCCATAAATTTGTTCTTCTTTATGGCTGTGTAACACTTCATTGTATTGCGTAAGAGGGCTTCATTTAGCAACATATATCCTATTTGCTATCACTTTGATCTTAGACTTTCCATCTCTGGAACTGAGAGAAGTAAATATTGTTTAAGTCAGCCAGCCTATGGTATTCTGTTATAATAACCCAAACTGAATAAGAAAGGGAAGGAGAAATGAAACAGACAGTGATTGAAGTCCTCAAAGGAAAATAAAGTCAAAATATAATATTTTTAACTTTTACACAGGTTCCAGTTTTAAGTGCTACATTAATATCTTTGATTTCCATCATAGTACATGCATAATTTGCCATTTTATTCCCTTTTAAATAGCATGAATTATATGTAAGCCTTTATAAGAAAGAGAAAATTAGCCAGGCTCAGTGGCTCAGCCTGTAATCCCGCGCCTTTGGGAGGCTGAGATGAGTGATTTGCCTGAGCCCGCAGGTTCGAGACCCGCCTGGGCAGCGAGACCTCATCTCTACAAT
>NW_007067359.1:442708-474801 GCF_000164805.1 Carlito syrichta | reverse complement strand
GCACTCCAGTCTGGGTGACAGAGTGAGACTCCAACTCAAAAAAAAAAAAAAAGAAAGAGAAAAATTTCCCCCATAACCATTAATTGTGAACATAGCCAGCATTTAGGGGTAGTGTATAATTTTCAGCCGATAATATTCTGTTCTGTCATATAAAGTTCAAGAGGAATACACTAACTACATTACTTTGCTAATCTTAGCTTTGCTTCATATAGCTTTTGTGTCAAATTTATTAGCATAATGTTGGTTTAGTACAGAAGACAATATTTACAATTAATAAACGGCAAGAATGTCAGAGTATCTATACTCTACCTAAAGCCTTTGGGTAAGAGAATGAAAATGTGAATAAAGGAGGTAAAATATGCCATACTGCATTGCAATTGAATGCACTGTCACTTCAGGGATTATGACTAAGTAGAGAGATTACAATAATATTTATTCATGCTTCTCTTTGTATTAGGAGAAAGCAAAATGATTATGAGAAAAAGCTTTTATCATAAAAATTTTACTCAGCTTACTTATGAAAATCACCCTACCGTTAATATTTGTTTCTTATATTAATATATGTTCTTCAGTCCATTTGAAATGTTTGATTCAATTAATCTTTTTGTTCTTAACTGTTTTATTGAATCCAAATGCAAAAAAATGCTAACCATAACTTACCTTCCAATGTTGTTTCTTTTTTAAAAAGTGTATTGTATTTTAATGATGTGGGGTATAATTCAGGATTAGGTATACAAGTGGTAAAATGCAGGTAAAGTTTGGGCCCACCTTTGGTCTCCACTATGCCTGGTTTGAGATCAGGTACACTTATTAATGTTATGTGCCCCCCGTCCCTCCTGAAAGTTTTTGGCTACTGCCAATTCCTTTCTTATAGTATCATGGTAGATGTTCAGGGTCTCCATATGGGTGAGAACATATGGTACTCAGTTCTTTGTTTCTGTGATAAATCACTGAGTATGATAGACTCTAAATCCATTCAGATTACTGTAAAGTCCATAAATTTGTTCTTCTTTATGGCTGTGTAATACTCCATTGTATTGTGCAATACTTTATGGCTGTGTAATATTCCACTGTGTATATGTGCCACTTTTTAAAAACTCCAGTCCAGTTTTAGTGGGCAGCATAGTTGGTTCTACGTTTTTGCTATTGTAAATAGTGCTGCAATAAACATGCGTGTGCAGGTATCTTTTTTGTACAGTGATTTAAGTTCCTCTGGGTCAATTTCTAGTTCTTTCAGGGATCACCACACAGTTTTCCACAGAGGTTGAAATAATTTGCATTCCCACCAACAGAAGCATTCCCTTTTCTCTGGATCTTCACTGGGATCTGTTGTTTTTTTGTTTTATTAATGATGGTCATTCTTACTGGAGTTAGGTGGTATCTCATTGTGGTTTTGATTTGCATTTATACCTAAAAAATCCAAGAGAAACTGTCAAAAACCTCTGCACTGATTATGGACATTGACAAAATCTCTGGGTACAAAAATAACTGTGGCAAAAGCCAGTCGCATTCTTATACACCAACAGCAAACAGGCAGAGAACCAAATAACAAGTACAATCCCATTCACAAAAGTCACAAACAAATGAAATTCCTTGGCATATTCCTAACCAGAGAAGTGAAAGATCTTTACAATGAAAACTAAAAACACTGTTCAAAGATGTCAAAGATGACACAAACAAATTGAAAAATATTCCATGCTCATGGAGTGGAAGTATCAACATTGGTAAGATGTTCGTCCTTCCAAAGTCAATCACCAGATTCAACGCTATACCCATTTAATCACTAACATCATTCTTCTCAGACCTGGAAGTGACAATACAGCAATCATATGGAAACATAAACGACCACAAATAGTGAAAATAATCCTTAGCAAAAGAAACAAAGTGGGAAGTATCACACCATTTTTTTTTTGCTCACGGTCATTTCCTCTTGTCATTAAAGACTGTTAAAAATTTTTGAGAAGCTATGTACTATTTTATTACATAGCTGGACATTTGTGCAATTAGGCATTTTATTTTCCACCTTTTGTTGTATATATGTATGGTGCAATTAAACTTGGTTCTTGACAGGGAGGCACTATGTAAAGTGTTTAGGGATATAGCCTTCAGGGCTGTGTTGCCCACGTTCTCATTGGAACCTCAATCACTTCTCATGTATGTGATGTGGATTATATTACTTAATTCTCTGTACCTCAATTGTTTTCATCAGTAAAAAGAGGATAAGAGTAGTATAAACTCAGAAATTGTTTTGAGGATTATGTAAATTAATATATGCAAAGTGTTAGAATATAAGTGCTTTATCAATGGTTGCTCTTATTATTTTCTTAAATATGGGTTTAGAGAAGGAGTTGTCCTTTGACATATAGATCGAGTCATACCTTTCATGCACTTTGGAAAAGTTTATATAGAATGAAAATTATGGTTCCATGGAAATTTGAATGGACATTTCAGGAAAACTGTTCCACAAATTACCAATTAGGAAGAAAATATTTTTCCAACTTTGCTCAAAATTGTCTACCTGGCTCTGTTTTCTGTATTAAATTAATTTTTAATCAATATTAAAATTATATATATTTTTGGTGAATAAAATGTTTTGATATATGTATTTGTTATTGAATGATTAAATCAAACCATTTAACATATGCATTTTGTGGTTAAACATTTAAATTCTATTCTCATAGAATTTTCAAGTATACAGATATTGTGTCCAACTATAGCTCTCTTGTTGTACGGTAGATTCTGCCAACTTATTCTTCCTGTCTAAAGGAAATTTTGTATCCTTTTACCAACATTTCCATAGCCCATCCACCCCTAACCTCTGATAATCATCATTTTATTCTCTTTTCTATGAGTTCAACTTTTCCCACTCTATATGTAAGTAAGCAATATTTGTCTCTTGTGCTTGGCTTATTTTGCTTAATATAATGTCCTCCAGGTTCACCCATGTTATCACAAATAACATGAGCTTTTTTTTTTAATTTTTATGGCCAGGTAGTATTCAATTGTACATGTACACCACATTTCCCCCCACTCATCCATTGATGAACACAGGCTGACTCAATAACTTGGCTATTGTGAATAATGCAGCAATGAGCATGTGAGTGCAAATGTGTCTTTGACATGCTAATTTCTATCTTTTGATATACCCAGTGGTGAGATTGCTAGATCATATGGTAGATCTATTTTTAATTTTTTGAGGAACCTTCATACTGTTTTCCATAATAGCTGTACTAACTTGCATTCCCACCAATAGTGTGTAAGGATTCCCTTTTCTCTAC
Organism: Carlito syrichta; assembly: GCF_000164805.1. Lineage (NCBI taxonomy): Eukaryota > Metazoa > Chordata > Mammalia > Primates > Tarsiidae > Carlito > Carlito syrichta. The sequence continues at coordinate 471,523 of NW_007067359.1, read as the reverse complement.
ATCCTTGCCAAGACCTACTTACCATTTATCTTTTTGAAAATACTCATTTTAACTAGTATGAGGTGATATCTCATTATGGTTCCAATAGGACTTCTCAGACAATTCATGATGATATTTTTTTTCCATTAACTATCTTTATAGATATATGTTATATATCCTTTTTTAGATAAATTGTGGCCATTTAGCTTTTCTCCAGAAGATTGTGCACTTCATCAGTGAACTAATTTGATAGAAATGCTGTAACAAAGTATTACAAATGAAGTGGCTTAAACAACAGCAATGTTTCATCTCACAATTCTGGAGGCTAGAAGTTTAAAATCAAAGCACTCAGAAGGTTGGTTCCTTCTGAGGAAGAATTTGTTCCAGATTTCTCTCCTCAGCTTAGATAGCCATCTTTTTCCTGTTATCATATCATCTTCCCAGTTGTTGGTCTTCATCTCTTCACTTGGTGTTCCATATACAGGATTAGATTATATTGGGTTAGGGGTCCACCCTATTCTGCTTGACCTCTTCTTAACTAGTTACATCTGCAGTGACTCTATGTCCAAATATGACCCCATTCTGAGATATTGGTGATTAGGTCTTCAATGTGAGAATTCTGAAGTGACACAATTCAACCCGTAACTATCAGTACCTGAAAAATAACAGTCATATCTTTTTACATGCATATGTATTTATATTTTCACTAACAAATAATAATTGTACATATTCATGGGGTACATATTAATGCTTGACAGATATACTGTATAATGATCAGATTAGGATAATTAGTATATAAATAATCTCAAATATGTGTCATTTCCTTGTGATGGAAACATTAAATATCTTCCTTCTAGCCATTTTAAACTATATAACACATGATTGTTAATTATGGTCATTCCACAGACGTATAGAACCCTAGTACTTATTTTTCTTATCTAGGTATAACTTTGAAGACTTTAACAAATCACCTCCCATTTCTTTTTTCCCCTACCCTTCTCAGCCTACAGCTTTCTCTGATTTACACTTTACTTCTAGATGAACTTTTTAAAAAATCTTACACATATGAATGAGAACATGCTATGTTCAGCTTTCTGCTCCGGTCTTATTTCATTTAACATGTTTTCCAGTTCTGTCCATGATGGAATTGTATGCTTTTTTTTTTTTGAGTTGGAGTCTCACTCGGTCGCCCAGACTGGAGTGCAGTGGCCGCTCCCAGCCACTGCAGCCTCGACCTGCTGGGCTCCGGCTATCCTTCCACCTCAGTCTTCCAAGTAGCCGGAATTACAGGCATGCGCTACCACGGCCGGCTGATTTTTTGATTTATTGTAGAGATGAGGTCTCGCTGCCCAGGAGGGTCTCGAACCCGCGGGCTCAGGCAATTCACTCACCTCAGCCTCCCAAAGGCACGGGATTACAGACTGAGCCACCGAGCCCGACTTTGTATTCTCTTTTTAATGAATGAATAGAATTCTATTATGTATATATAACACATTTTTCTTTATTAATCTGTGTTGGACATCTAGTTTGAGTCCATATCTTGGTTATAGTGAATAGTACTGCAGTAAGCATGGGTATGCAGATGTCTCTTTGATGCACTGATCTCCTTTGGGAATTTATCCAAAATAGTGAAATTCATGGATCATATGGTAGTTCTATTTGCAGTTTTTAAAGGAATCTCCGCTGCTCTCCTTAGTGACTGTAATTTACATTCCCACCACAGTGGATAGGGTCTACTTTTCTTTACATCTGTGCCATAATTTACATTTTTTTTCATTAATCAGTATTTTTTATTATGGTTTTGTGGGGTACAGTTAAGGGTTAGGTGTACAATGACGTTTCATTCAGGCACCCTGTAGATAAGAAGTGTTTTCCCATCCCCTGACAGATATTTGCTACTGTTAATCCCATCCCCCTCCCCCCCAAATTTCCCAGTACCATCAGTCATTTTCTTATAGTATTGCATTGGATGTTCAAGGTCCATTATATGAGTGAGAACATGTGATATTTGGATTTTTGTTTTTGTGAGAGGTCAAAAAAATCCATTCTATGTTGAGATGATATCCCATTGTAGTTTTAATTTACATTTCCCTGTTGCTTAGTGATGTCGGGCAGTTTTTCATGTTTCTTGGCTATTTGTATATGTTCTTTTGAGAAATGCTTGTGCAGATCATTAGCCCATTTTCAGCTAGATTTTTTGTGTGTTTTGTTTTGTTTTTGGTGTTTAATTCCTTGTGTATTCTGAGTATTAAGCTCCTGTCAGATGAGTAGTTTGCAAATATGTCCTCCTACTATGTAAGTTGTCTTTTCGTTCTGTTGATTGTTTCCTTTGTAAAAACTTTTTAGTTTGATACAGTCCCATTTGTTCACTTTTGCTTTTGTTGCTTGTGCTTTTGAGGGTTTATTCATAGTCTTTTTCCAAATCAATGTCTGAAGCATCCCCCCATGTCCTCTTTTAGTAGTTTTATCATTTTAGGTCTTATATTTATGTCTTTGATCTATTTTGAGACCATTTTTATATAGGGTGAGAGGTGGAGGTCTAATGTCGTTTTTCTCCATGTGGATATCCAGTTTTCCCAACACCGTTTAATGGAGAGACTGTCCTTTCCCCAATGAGTGTTCTTGGCACCTTTGCCAAAAATCAATTGGTTTTAGGTTTGTGGAATAATTTCAGGATACTTTGTTCTTTCCAGTGCCATAGTGTTTTGGTTACTACAGCTTTGTAGTATATTTTAAGTTCTGGTCATATGAGACCTCCAGTTTGTTAATAATTTCTAAATATTACTAAGTGTCATTCATTCTAAATATTTGGCGGCATTCAAATGCCACCAAATTCCTGATAAATGCTTCCTTCCTTTCTTCCTCCTTCCTTTTTTTTTATCTTTTGAAACTGATAACCATATCTCGAAATTAGTTCAAGATTTAAAGGTTTAATCATATTCATTTTCAAATTTTTTGTGAAAAATACTTTTTGTGTGGTGTACTGATATTAGCAACATCCACTGATAACGTAGAACATGTTTCTGGTAGTGGGGCATCATATTGCCTTAACCAAGTTTTCATTTCAGCCACTGATGCAGTGGATACTTCTATGGGAAGTCAGACTTATCGGACCTGATAGCGTTCTGCATCAAACACTGCATGCGTTTTCACCTCCTGTCAGGACCTTCCCTAAAGCCATAGGGTGAGTGAGAAAGAGGTGCAGAGAAGTTAAATTCCAAAGGTTGTGGGTTGCTGTTGTTTAAAATTTTGGCCCTCCAATCTACGCGCTGAAATTTGATCCCATATATTGGATGTAGGGCCTACTAGGAGGCATTTGGGTCATGGTTGTGGATCCCTCAAGAATGGCTCAGTGCAGGCCTTGTATGACAAGTGATTTCTCACTCTATTAGTTCCCTCAAGAGTTGGTAGTTTAAAAGAGCCTGACATCCCCCTTCTTTCTCTTGCTTGCTCTCTAGCAATGTGCACTCTGCACATACCAGCTCTGCTCCCCATCTGCCATTAGTGAAAGCAGCTTGAGTCCCTCCCCAGAAGAAAATATCGGTGCCATGCTTCTGGTATAGTTTGCAGAACTGTGAGCCAAATAAACCTCTTTTCTATATGAATTACCCAGTCTCAGGTATTCCTTTATAGCTATTTAAAACAGGCTAAGACAGAAGCGATGCCCAAGTTCTTCTATCTTTTGCCAGTGGGAACTTATTCAAATTGGTTTTTGAGGCCTTTTATTAAAAAATTGCATTGCATACAAAAGAATGCTCACATTTTACCAGTCCAGTTTGATAAGCTTAAACACATATAAAAATTCATATAACTACTACCCCAAGCAGCAAGATATCATCTATTCCTGTCATCCCATAAGCCCTCTTCTGCCTCCTTAGAACCAGTCTGTTTTCCCTCAACCCCAAACAGATATTAATCTGATTTGGAGCACTATAAATGTGTCTTTTCAGTACTAGAAATTTACATAAGTGAAAATTTACTAAATAAGAACAAAATTATGAACTTCAATGGATTTAATACTCAGTGATTTATCTTAGAAACAAAGAACTGAGCACCACATGTTCTCACTCAAAGTAAACCCTGAACATTTACCATAATACTATAAGAAAGGGATTGGCAGTAGCTGGAAACTGCTGTAGGGGGCAGGGGGCACATAATATTAATAAGGGATAAGTACCTGATCTCAAACCAGACAAGGTGAGGACCATAGGAAGGCCCAAACTTTAACCTATATGATGACCACTTGTATACCTAATCCTGAATTGTACCCCACATCTTTGAAATAAAATAAAATAATTTTTTTAATAAGAAATTTTACAGATGTGTTTTTGTGTCTGTCTTCTTTCGCTCAGCGTAAAGTTTTGAGGTTCATTCATATTGTTTTGTGTAGTTAGTTCATTCTATTTTTTAAAATTCTTAGTAGTATTGCTTTGTGTACATGTATCAAAGCTGGCTGCACAGTCACTTTGTGTCCTGTGATAAGGTTCTCTTCTTTGCCATATCCTAGTAGTAAACGAGGGGGGTGTTTTTCAAATGGCCTATAATTCTCTGCATGATTTTGCTACAGGACCCTAATCATCTGAGTTATAATTCTTTCACTGGAAGTAGTCATAAACTCCTCATAATGCCTTTTTCCATCAACGATACTTCCAACATCCCAGCATCTGTAAGAAAACCTGTATCACAGACTGAAACAAATTTCAATAAACTTTTTATGTACAAATAATTATAAATTCACATGAAGTTGTAAGAAATAATGCAGATAAATCCTGTATACCTTTTGTCCAGTTTCTCCAACTGATAACCTCTTGCAAAATTATAGTAAAATATGACAACCAGGATATTGACGTAGATACAGTCAAGATACAGAACATTTCCATCCCCACAAGGATTTCTCACATTACCTTTGTATAGCCACATTCACTTTCCTTCCATCTCTGCCTCCTCCTTAACCCCTGACAACCACCACTATGTTTTCCATTTCTGTAATTTTGACATTTCAATAATAATGTATAAATGGTAACTGTATGCAACCTTTTGGGATTGACCTTTCTCACCCATGATAATTCCCTGGTGATTAATGCAGGTTGTTGCTTGTATCAACAGTCTGCTTCTTTTTATTGCTGAGTAGTAGTCCCTGGTATGAATATACTGCAGTTTAACTGTGTTGAATGATATCTGGATTGTTTCCAGATTTTGTCTATTTTGAATAAAGCTGCTATACACATTCATGTAAAGGTTTTTGTGTGAAGATGAGATTTAATTTCTCTGGAATAAAAGCCCCAGAGTGCAATTGATGAATGATATGGTAGTTACATGTTTATTTCTTTAAGAAACGACCAAACTGTTTCCTAGACTGACTGCAAAACTTCATATTCCAGTTCCTCTACATAGTTGTCAGCATATGGCAGTGTCGTTATTTTTCACTTTAGCCCTTCTGATAGACTTATAGTAACATTTCTTTTTTATTTTAATTTGTATTTCCTTAATAACTAATGATGTTGAACATCTTTTCGTGTGTTCATTTGCCATCTGTTAATCCTGTTCTGTAAAATGTCTGCTCTTGTCATCTTCCAACATGACATGACTATTGCTCTGGTGGTCTTTAAAAGGTTTGAGGACTTCACTTTCCCCAATGGACAGTTACCAAAGTAAATGGTTGTAGGTCCCTTTAGGGCACCACTGAGAGATTTATAACCTTTTATACTTGTCATGGTATTCCAGAACCCTTCCTCCTGGGAACCCAGTTTCTTTTAATTAATTAATATATTTTTTTTATTTTTTAGAGACAGAATCTCACTGTTTCTGAGGCGGGAGTGCAGTGGCACAATCATAGCTCTATGTAGCCCAACGCTTCTGAGCTCAAAGGATCCTCCTACTGCAATCTGAGTAGCTGGGACTGTAGTACATGCCACCATTCTCAGTCAATTTTTAAGTTTTTTAGAGATAAAGACTTGTTATGTTGCCTAGGTTAGTCTTGAACTCCTGGCCTCAAGAGATCCTTCTTCTTTGACCTCTCAAAGCATTGAGATTATAGGGGCAAACCACCACACCTAGCCCTACCCTTTTGTAGTCAATGAATCTGAGTCCAAACACTGGCAAGGGATCATGACTTTTCATTGGGGCAACTATTCTCAGACTTGTTATTATCCTCAAATTATTTTTTTTTAATTTCACAGTTTTAGTAGTATTCTTGTTGACTATCCTTCTAATTTGCCTTTAAAGTAACCATCTTTCATTAACAATTTCTAGCTTCCCTAGCTGATCCTCTGAATTTGCCAATTTAATAATTCCATCCATCTGACTTCTGTCCCTTCTTGTTGCTTGAACACTATTGTTTTGAGATTCTACTGTAAAATAATTGCTATTATTTGTCACTGCTCTGTGATGTCATATCTACCATTATCCCTAGCCTACAGAGGGGGCCCACACTGAACTTTTAAATGTTGCTAGTATTCCTCTCATCAGTACACTTCTTATGATTTTGATAAACATTTTGAATTTTCTGACATCACGTTTCATATTCATTTTAGCACATCCACTTCTGTCAGCTGTTAAATACTTTATTTCCACTGTTTGCTTGGCTATTGTGGTATTTTTACTTCACTTAGTATAAGTCATTAAGTTTACATGCTTCTAGAAGACAATCTAATAGTGTGTTTGCACCAGCTTTTAAGGTCTTTGACAAGGAGTTAGTTACACTGTATGCTGGAAGAGAATGTACACATTGATAATATCTTTCTATCTATCTTATGTTCTGTCACCTTTAATAAACTTCCCTTGAGAGTTAATCATGTATATATATATCCCACTAAGTTCTGCTGGCACATGGTTTGTGAATCTGCCCCTCTCTAAAGATATAGTTCTTCTTTCTTATTCCCAGCCACAACAGATTTCAGGGAATTATCTTGTGTGGATGGAGTCTCTGATCTTTAAGCAATGGGGATTCACTACCCTTCTTTAGAGAGATGTGGGCCACTTGTGCAGGCTCAGTAGGTCTGGAAGATTTGAGGATTAGAGAATGTTCAGGTGCATCAACCCAGATATACCCATTCCATGTTTCAAGGTCCCATTCTTTCCACAAAATGATCCAGACTTTGCCATAGCATATACCTGCCATAATTAGGAGTTCAACTCTTAGAGTATAGCTAATCTGAGAAATAAGTTGTTCTGGGCTTTCTCCTTCAGTTTTCTAGAAGATAAGAGTCTGCTTGTATTCTACCAAAAGACACTCAGGCTTTCATGGTTAGTGCTAATTAATCACACTTATCCAAACAGTATCAGAGTGATTAAGAATAACCCGAAAGATCAAGCTTAGCAAAAACCACTAAACCTCACTATTCTTATAGTTGTAGTTTTTCTTTGTATATTTTACATAGCTTATACTGTATTAGTGAATGCATTCACATTCTTCGGTATGCCGCCCCAGTACAGCACTGGTAACAGTTTTAACAATTGTGTTGCCAAGTTGTGATGGGGGCCATTCATACTTTACTTACAGATTGCCATGTGGTGGGGAGCTTTAAATTCACATCTAGGCCAAGCTTGGTGGCTCAGCCTGTAATGCCAGCACTTTGGGAGACCGAGGTGAGTGGATTGCCTGAGCCTGCGGGTTCGAGACCTGCCTGGGCAACTTGACGAGACCTCATCTCTACAATAAATCAAAAATTAACCGGGTGTGGTAGCGCGTGCCTGTAGTTCCAGCTACTTGGAAGGCTGAGGCGGAAGGATCACTGGAGCCCAGCAGGTCGAGGCTGCAGTGGCCGGGCCACTGCACTCCAGTCTGAGTGACAGAGTGAGACTCCAACTCAAAAAAAAAAAAAAAATCACATCTAAGTTTGGCTTTCTTGAATTCTCCCAGGACTATCTGTCACAGATTAGATTCTGTGGGAATCAGATTCTATGATGGAGATTAGAATGCAGGTGGTTTATAAAGGTTTATTGAGATCAACACCTCTAGAGGGGAAGGGAAAGAAGCAGGATCTTGCAGTAGAAGATGAGCTTCATCCAGTCTTAACAGAAGCCTCAGCTGATCTTCTCAGGAGATGTGAAGATGGGTTGATCCTTTAAGGCAGCTCTGAGTTGGAGGAAGAGAGACAGGTCTTTCTAAATCTTCCCTCACCTGGGAAGGAGATATGACCTAGGTTGAGGTTGTTTTCTTCAGCCACCTGATGAGACTGGCATCTGAGAACTATCTGCCAGACCCACTTTCAGCAGTTTATTTTACAAACTATTCAGAATATAATCTGATAGTACTATGTATAAATATTTTATTCTATCTAAAGTTTCCTAGTACTATGTTTATTCAATCCATATACATTATATATATATATGCCTATATATGTGTATATATGTAAAAATATATAATATGGAAAGGTGTGTGTGTGTGTGTGTGTGTGTATGTAGTTGACCCTTGCACATGTGGAAGGTAAGGACACTGACCCCTGTGCAGTCAAAAATCTACATATAACTTTTGACTCTCACAAAACTTAACTAGTAGTCTAAGATGACTGGAAGTCTTACCAATAACATGAACAGCCCATTAACACATATTTTGTGTGTTCTATGTGTTATATACTCTATTCTTATAATAAAGTGAGCTAAAAGAAAATATTAAAATCACAAAGAAGAAAAAGTATATTTACTACTTATTAAGTGGAAATGGATCATCATGATGGTCTTTATTGTCTTCATGTTGAGTAGACTGAGTAAGTGGACGAAGCAAATAAGTTGGTCTTATTGCCTCAGAGGTATCAGAGGTGGAAGAGGAGGAGGAAGTGACGGGGAAGCAGGAACACTTGGTGTAACTTTTATTGAAAAAAAAATCTGCATATAAGTGGCACTCACAGTTCATACCATGTTCATAGAAGTGATACTGCTAGCTCAAAGGGTCAATTTTGCTGAATATTTCCAATATCCACTTCACAGGCATTTTATAATTTTTCACTTTCAACAGCTAGTAATGACAATGTCTGTTTAGTCACAGTCTTACCAATACAGTGTTGTTAAACTTTTAATTTTCCAAACTGATATATCGATGCAGTTTTAATTTCATTTCTCTTATTTTGAATAACACTGAGTAACTTTTCATATAGGATACCTGCACACGTATGTTTATCACAGCATTGTTCACAATAGCAAGAACCTGGAAACAACCATGCTGCCCATCAAAGAGGACTGGATTAAAAAAATGTGGTACATATACACGATGGAATACTACACAGTCATAAAAAAGAACAAAATCATGAATTTCGCAGCAACCTGGATGGAACTAGAGTCTATAATACTGAGTGACCTCTCACAGAAACAATGATCCGAGTATCACATGTTCTCACTCATATAATGGACCTTGAACATCCAATGCAATATTATAAGAAAATGACTGATGGTACTGGGAAACTATGGGTGCGGGGAGGGGGATGGGATTAACAGTCGCAAATATCTGTCTGGGGATGGGGAAACACCTCTTATCAACAGGGTGCCTGAATGAAACGTAATTGTACACCTAACCCTTAACTGTACCCCACAAAATCATAATAAAAAATATTGATTAAATAAAAAAAAGTAAAAAAAAAAAAAAGAGTCATTTTGCATTTTTAAGTGCCTCTTCAGATGTCTAGCTCATTTTTCTAGAGTATTGTTGGTCTTTTCAATCTCTACTTTTGTCTTGGGAAGCTCTTTATACATTGAGATAGCAATCCTTTATCTATAATATGTAATTATTTTTTTTTTGAGTTGGAGTCTCACTCTGTCGCCCAGACTAGAGTGCAGTGGCCGCTTCCAGCCACCACAGCCTCGACCTGCTGGGCTCCGGCGATCCTTCCGCCTCGGCCTTCTGAGTAGCTGGAACCACAGGCGTGCGCTACCATGCCCAGCTCATTTTGACTTATTGTAGAGATGAGGTCTCGCCAAGTTGCCCAGGCAGGTCTCGAACCTGCGGGCTCAGGCAATCCACTCACCTCAGCCTCCCAAAGGTGCGGGATTACAGGCTTGAGCCACCGAGCCCGGCTTTATGTAATTTTTTTCAGCTTTCCATAGCCCTTTAACTTGGTTAATGGAGCATTTTGCTATGTAAAATTTTATTACATTTTTATGTAACCAAATGTGTCCGTGTCCATCTTTTTCCATATTTAGGTTGATTAGCTTCTGGATTTGGGTTTATGATTAGAAAGTATTTCCTCACTTCTAGTTTATAGGATAATTGACACACGCTTATTTTTGAGTAGTACAGCTCTAAGCCAAACATTTACATTTGATCTTTCAGGTGAAGACAGGCTATGCAAAGCCTTTACCTGGCAGACCTCATGGGGAAAGCTGCCTCCGGGACCCCAGACTTAGTGTGCAGTTCAGAGGGGAATGCAGTTATGGACTCGGCACTCCTCCCTGCCCAAGTGCTTTTATGCGGATCTGTATTTCTAGCCGAAATAACTCCATTTGGAGGCCTCCTTGGAGTGTGGGTAGGTCGGAGAACAAGCTTGGCTAAGTCCTTTCCCAGATGCCTCTGTCACCTATCCCACTACAGAAGGCCTTAACAACACTCTTCTTCACTCTGACTCAACATTCAGTATTTTTCCACTTCCAGCCCTTTCTCTTCTCCCTCTCCTAGTTTCCAGGGCTATAAAAAGGCAGGAGACTTGCGTGGGGCTCCTTGGGCAGTGAGAAGATTCGCTCCATCTGTACTGATACATCTGACCTTACCCTGGACGCTTGCTAGTGAGAAATAAAACAGCAGGGAAACTGTGTTTTTCCTGTTTAGCCTCTTGCTTAAAATATCTCAGTCAGGGAATAAAGGCTTGATTGTTACTTTCATTTTGGCTTGTTGTTCTAATTTACCACCTCAACACCTGGCAGCTCAGTTCTCTCCAGTCAATTACTTAGACGTTTACATTCATATCTCTGATTCTATCACCAGGTAATATTGCCCAGTGGTTGGTGTGTGGGGAAAATCCATTGCTATCTTTTTCTATGAAACTCTCTTTTCACTATGCCATCACTATTTAAAAGAATGCCTTTTCCTACTGATTTGAAATATAATCTTTAATCATTTGTTGGTGCTTAAATCTTCTGTCTAGGAGTGAAGCATATCGCTTCCAACCATGATTCATTGGCCAAAGCAAAACACATGATGGAACATGATGTACATAAGATAGGAAAATATAATCCTACTCTAGAAAGAAATAGTAAATATTTATAAGCAATAAGTAAAATCTACCACACAGCCCTATGCCCATCTGTGCTGATGCATCCTTCTAACCAAAATTGCAAATGAGGAAATCACTGTTAGTTTCTAGTTTTTATGCTTAATCAATGATAAATATTAGTCATGATAAAGGTAGCATTTATCTTGTTCCCAAATTTAGTAATTTTTTCCAGTGTTTATCCAATAAGTATACTACTGAACCTTGTATCAAAATAGATATATTTTATATTTTTTATTGTTCTTGTTTTAATAATATGTTCAATTTTGTGAACTTCCAAATGTTCAACTTCCATGAACATTAATATATGACTTTTCTTGAGATGAACTAAGAGAATGCATAATGTTAAAACATTTCCTAAATTTAAATCCTTCTATTTCTTATGTAATCTATCACCAGATTATGATTTATTATGACATTAATGTACTTTTGAATACTTGTGAGGAATGAAGAGTATATTTAAATTATTTGGTACAGTTGTCTGGCATAAAAGTTCAAACAGTATTATGTATTCATATTATTTACCTATGTGTTCTGTATTTTAAAATTTCCTTTGTTTTATATGTACATTGTAAATCATCTAGACTTTAACTTAAGATGTAAAAGATGTCCAATTTTCTTCCTTCCTTCCTTCCTTCCTTCCCTCCATTTCTTCCATCCTTCTTTGTCTGTCCGCCTTTTAACGGAATGTTTTGATAATTACACTCATTACTAACTCATTTATCCTTCAATTTGAAATGCTATCTTTATCATAAATGAATATATTTGATTCTGATTTATTGACGAGCTCTTGCCATAGTACCATATTAATTTATATTCTCTCAAAACACTTTCTATTTTTCCTTGTGCTTCAATGCCCTTCCTTGTGCTACAATTCATCTCACTGTGAAGCATGCCACCTCTCACCACTCGCTGACTCTATTGTTGCTGCTGGCATTTTCACTGTCAGTAAAAATGGTTTTTAAAAGTATTTAACTACCTTTTGGAGTCAGCATGAGTAGACAGGATGTTGAGAGAATGATGGGTACAATTCCTGTCTGTCCCCGTGTTGTAGTATAAAGATTGGCTGTTTGAGTTTACATTCTTCACATTCCCCGGACTTTGAAAGCATGATCAGGCAGTTGCATAACTCAAAGTCTTCCTCTATCTCTTTTAGAGTGCAAATTAATCTAGTCAAAGTATAGAAAATGTGCAATCTGCAACACAATTTACGATGTACTTGGAGATTCACCTGCTATTTGGGATATGACCTTTTGGTATCTTCAGTCCAAATTGTGACTCTCAACTTTTCTCTTTTTATGAATTTTTATGAGTATTTTAATTGAAAGTTGGAAAAAGTTGAATCAGGTCTAGCTAAGCTGCTACCATTATAATGTGAAAATTCCATTACTTGTTTGTAATAATGGGAATCAATGAGCTGTTAAAGTTTGCCTAAAGCCACTTACCAAACTGGACTTTACATTTTATTGGAATCTAACTCATTACCCTCTCCCTTCAAATATGTGTGTGTGTGTGTGTGTGTGTGTGTGTGGAGTGTGTATTCCATAATTAAATATATGTTTCACAGATAAGATATATTTAAATCTCTAAATCTTTATAGAATAAACTAGGAGTTGCTTTTTTGTTGTTTGCTTTTTGTTTAAGATACAATAGCTAAAATAGCATAATTTGAAAATGTGTGGAGTGCTTTGTACATTTTTGTTTTCTAAAAAATACTTTCAATAAGTTCTCCTCTTTAATGGCATTGCCAAATCAGCAGATCTCAGAGCTGAAATCTTCTCATCCTAAGAGATTAGTTTTTATGGGACAACATGAGCATCATTTCACTTGCAACATATACTGAAGTGTCTGCCTAACAAAATTAATATCAGAATATATGGCCCTGATCCCATTTCATGAATTTTCATTACTAAATTAAATTATCATACAATGAAGAAATACGTCTATTAATAGTTGTAGTCTCTTTCAGAAAGGTTTGTCAACTATTCTTTTATTTGAGTGGTTCCCAACATTGCTCTGTATAACACATTCAAGTGATACAAAGGGAGATTTGGATGGGAAGAAGGAAATATACAGTTGCATCTCAGACCCTTTTGTCTTTCCTTTTTTGGTTCTGAAGTTATTCCAATAGGTGTGTGATGGTGGTACACTTCGTAACTCTTAATTCTTTTCACGAATCTTTGCAAAAAATGTCATGGATGCCAGGAAGGATGGTGTATAATCCATCCTGTTGAAAATAACTTTTGCCTTTATCTTTTAGTGTTTTTAATATTTGAAATAGTTTTCTATTTCTGAATCAACGTGGAGTTTTACTAAAGTATGTATGTGCTAAGAAAAAAAAGCTTTTAAATCTACTGAAAGTTTTTTTCCCATTCTTGTGTAAGGTCATTTAACTATTTAAATTTTCCCCAGTGTTCAAGGCTTTTCATGTTTCAAGAAACAGTCTTATTCTATGCTGCAGAGAAACATTTGTAATTGTGATTATATATTTGAGTCTAACATTGGTTTAGATACTTGAAGCTGTATCCAATGCTTTTATAATACATGTATGGCCACTCTAATATACAATGGCAGGTTGAAGTCAGAGATATATTTACAGTGGCAAAAAATGCGATATTGATAACACAGTGATAAGTTGGCCTTGGCCATTTTACTTTAAGCTGGTGAAGAGTCTGACATCTATGGCAGGTATACATTCTTGAAAATGGGCAGATTTTTCCATTTTGTTTCCCCTGTAGAGTCTGACCAGGATTAGTCAGAGAAACAGGCAGAGACATACTATCAATTTTACAGAACAGGATTCATGCTGCTACCATTAAAAATAAGCAATGTCACTTTTTTCTAGTCAATCACATATACAATTTTCTTTCTTTTTATTTTTAATTTTAAAGATGTGGGGTACAATTTAGGGATAGGTACACAAATGTTCATTATGCATTATACCCTTGTTGATGAGCTGTGCTCCCTCCTCCTCTGGTAGTTTACCATGACTGCCAATCCCTTTCTTATAGTATTACAATAATTGTTCAATGTTTGCTTATGAGTGAGAATATGTGACACTCAGTTCTATGCTTCTTTAATAGATCACTCAGTATTATAGACTCTACGCCTAGTCAAGGTGCTGTGAAGTTCATAATTTAGTCCTTCTTTATGACTGCCTATACACAATGGAATATTATAATTTTCTTTCTTTATCAAAGTTGGATCTTCCATAATTATATTTATGACCAAATGGAGGTCAAGAATAGTTTTATTATAATAAATTATGTTGAAACTTTTTCATTTTCATTTTTCTCTAATGAGAATTTTTTTTTAAAGCAGGATTTATTGAGAGAACAGAAAAGCTCCCACAGTGGGAGGGGACCCAAAGGGGCTGCCCCAATAAGACATTATGTATAACAAAAAAAAATCACAAAGTTTGATTCCTTAAGCTTTATACTGGTGGTTATCCCATTGCACAACTTCACATTTTGTTTTATTAAAATGGAAAACATAGCCGGGCTCGGTGGCTCAGCCTGTAATCCCGCACTTTTGGGAGGCTGAGGTGAGTGGATTGCCTGAGCCCACAGGTTTGAGACCCGCCTGGGCAGCAAGACCTCATCTCTACAATAAGTAAAAAAAAAAAAAAAAAAAAGAATCAGGCGGGTGTGGTAGCGCATGCCTGTAATTCTGGCTACTTGGAAGGCTGAGGCGGAAGGATCGCAGGAGCCTAGCAGGTCAAGGCTGCGGTGGCTGGGAGCGGCCACTGCACTCCAGTCTAGGAGACAGAGTGAGACTCCAACTCAAATAAATAAATAAATAAATAAATAAAATGGAAAACAGTTTATTACACTAAAATCAAAAAAATCAATGGCATAACAAACCTGTCATTATTTTTAGTTTTATATTTTTAACGTCTGGCAGCATTTATTCCTAGGGGCTCTCTTGGCAACTCAAATTCACTTTGAAATTTCACTTTTCATTTCTTCTTACTTCATACATTTCCCAACAAACTTCAAGCTACTTAAGAGACTATGGTGTTTAACTCTATGCATAATACACATTAAGGATTCAGTACTTATTTACTAAATTACTAAACCTACCTCTCTTCCTGGGTTGCCAAAATAAACTTATTATACTGCCACTTTCTCAGGCTTTGAAACTATTACCTCTGCCTCCTAAATTCAATCCCAAATTGTATAGATTTCAAACAATGACTTTATTATCATTATTATTGTTATTATTATAAAGATGTGGAGTACATTTCAGGGATAGGTATATAAACATTGATCATGCAGGTATCCTTGTTGATGAGTATGTCCCTCCCTCCCCTAGCAGTTTCCCTCAACTGCCAATCCCACACCCTTCTCCTGACAGTTTCCCACTACTGCCAATCACTTTCTTATAGCATTATAATTGTTCAAGGTCCATTTATGAGTGAGAACATATGGAACTCTGTTCTTTATTTCTATGATAAATCACCGAGTATAATCGACCTCAAATCCAACCAAGTTGCTGCAAAGTCCATATGTTTGCCCTTCTTTATGGCTGCATAATATTTCATCATGTATATGTACCACAGTTTTTTTAATCCAGTCCAGCTTTGATGGGCAACACAGTTGGTTCCAGGTTTTTGCTATTGTGGATAGAGCTGGAACAAACATATGTGTGCAGGTATCTTTTTTGTAGAATGATTTGAGTTCCTCCGGGTATATTCTCAATAGGGGTCATATGGAAGGTCAATTACTAGTTCTTTCAGTAATCGCCACACTATCTTCCAAAGAGGTTGTACTAGATTGCATTCCCACACCAGCAATGTAGGAGTGTTCCTTTTTCCCCACATCCTCTCCAGCATCTGTTGTTGTTTGTTTTATTAATCATGGTCATTCTTATAGGGGTTAGGTGGTATCTCAATGTGGTTTTGATTTGCATTTCTCTGATGATGAGTGAGACTGAGCACTTTTACATGTGTCTGTTGGCTGCCCGTATATCTTCTTTTGAGAAATATCTATTCAAGTCTATTGCCCACTTTTTAAAGGGACTGTTTGCTTTTTTCCTTTTGTTGCATTTCAGTTCCTTGTAGATCCTAGATGTTAAACCTTTGTTGGATAAACAGTTGGCAAATATTATTTTCCTATTCTGTGGGCTGTCTCCCTGCTCTCTTGATGGTTTCTTTTGCTTTTCAGAAGCTCGGTAATTTGATGAGGTCCCACTTGTCTATTTTATTTCTTAAGATACTGGCCTTTAGGGTTCTGAATAGGAATTGGTTGCCAGTTCCAGCTTCCATAAGGGTATCTCCTGCGTTTTCTAAGATTCTTATAGTTTGAGGTTTTACATGTAGGTCTTTGATCCATTTAGAGTTGATTTTTGTGTATGCTCATAGGTAGGGGTTCTGTTTCAATCTTCTGCATGTGGTCAGCCAATTTCCCCAGGACCATTTACTGAATAAGTGGTCCTCTGCCCAGTGGTTGTTGTTGGAGGCTTTGTCAAAGATGAGTTGGTTGAGGAATTGAGGCTTTGCTTCCGGAATCTTTATCCTGTTCCATTGGTCTACGTGCCTGTTCTTGTACCAATACCAGGATGTTTTGATTACTGTAGCCTTGTACTGTAGCCTAAAGTTTAAGTCTGAAAGTGTAATGCCTCCTGCTTTGTTTCTTTTGTTAAGGATTGTTTTGACTATTTGTGGTCGTTTATGTTTCCATATGAATTTCTGTATTGTTATTACCAGGTCTGAGAAGAATGATGTTGGTAGCTTAATGGGTATTGCAATGACTCTGCAGATTGCCTTTGGTAGGATGGACATCTTAACAATGTTGATTCTTCCTATCCATGAGCATGTAATATTTAATCATTTGTTTGTGTCTTCTTGAATTTCTTTAAGCAGTGTTTTGTAATTTTCATCGTAAAGTTCTTTCACTTCTCTGGTTAGGAAGATACCAAGGTATTTAATTTTCTTGGTGGCTATTGTGAATGGGATTGTGGTTTTTATTTGGATCTCTGCCCGCTTGTTTTTGGTGTAAGGGAATGCAACTGTCTTTTGCACATTTACATTGTACCCTAGGACTTTGCCAAAGTCCTTTATTGGTGCAAGCAGATTTTTGACAGATTCTCTTGGATTTTCAAGGTATAGGATCATATAATCAGCAAAGAGGAATAACTTGACTTCCTCTTTCGTATTTGGATACCCCTGATTTCCTTCTCTTACCTAATTGCCTGAGCTAGGACTTCCAACACAATATGGAACAAGAGAGGTGAGAGTGGGCAGCCTTGTCTTGTTCCAGTTTTCAGGAAATGTGATTCTAGTTTCTGTCCATTTAGCAATATGTTAGTTGTGGGTTTGTTGTAGATGGCACTTACTATTTTGAGGTATGTACTTTCTGTACCTAGGTGTTTGAGGGTTTTTATCATGAAGGGATTCTGGATTTTATTAAAAGCGTTTTCTGTATCTAATGAGATAAACGTGTGGTTCTTGTTTTTACATCTGTTGATGTATTTAATGACATTTATGGTCTTGCGAATGTTGTACCAGCCCTGCATCCTGGGGATGAAGCCTACTTGTTCATGGTGGGTGACTTTTGAGATGTGTTTTTGGATCTGATTTGCTAGAATCTTGTTGAGGATTTTTGCATCTAGGTTCATAAGGGATATTGGTATGTAGTTTTCTTTCTTTTTTGGATCTTTCCAAGTTTTGGGTGTCAGGGTTATGTTAGCTTTGCAAAATGATTTGGGGAGAATTCCATCTTTCTCAATCGCCTGAAATACTTTCAATAGGATTGTTATCAGCTTCTCCTTGTATGTTTTGTAGAATTCTGCTGGAAAGAAAGCCATTTGGTACAGGGTTTTGTTTTTTTTTTGAGTTGGAGTCTCACTCTGTCGCCCAGACTGGAGTGCAGCGGCATGCTCCCTTCCATCGCAGCCTTGATCTGCTAGGCTCCAGTGATCCTTCCACCTCAGCCTTCCAAGTAACTACAGGTGCGCTACCATGCCTGGCTAAGTTTTGATTTATTGTAGAGATGAGGTCTTGCCAAGTTGCCCAGGTGGGTCTCAAACCCATGGACTCAGACAATCCACTCACCTCAGCCTCCCAAAGTGCAGGATTACAAGCTGAGCCACTGAGCCCAGCTAGGACTTTTTTTTTTTTTGTAGGTAGTTTTCATATGACAGAGTCTATCTCCTGGGTTGTTATTGGTTATTTAGTGTCTCAATGTCTTCTTGTTGTGTGATGTCAGAAAGTCTTCCATTTCATCAAGGTTATCAAGTTTGTGTCCATATAGCTAAAATAGTACTCCATGATAATCTTTTTATTTCTTCAGGGTCAATTGTAATTTGATCTTTTGTATTTCTGATTGTGTTTATTTGGACCTTTCTCTCTTTTCCTTGGTCATTCTGGCTAGGGGTCCATCAGTCTTGTTAATTCTTTCAAAGAACCAGCTTTTTGTTTTGTTGATGTTTTCTTTGATATTTTTGTCCTGTGTGTCCTGTATTTGGGCTTTTATTTTTGTGATTTAGATTCTTCTGCTAAAGTTAGGGTTTTGGTGGTCTTCTCTTTCCAGTTCCTTTAAGTGATTTGTTAGGTTCTCCACTTGTGATCTTTCCATTTCTTTGATGTGTGCTCATAGAGATTTCATGATATCCTAGAGGCTTTGGTAAGATTTCATGATATCCCAGAGGCTTTGGTAAGATTTCATTTTCGTTTGTTTTCAGGAATCTATTAGTTTCTTCTTTGATTTCAGTGTTGACCCAGTCATTGTTCAGCATCATGCTGTTTAGTATCCATGTCTTTGTGGATTTTGGGGAGATGTTGTTGGTTTTGATACTTATTTTTATTCCACTATGGTCTGAGAATGCGCATGGCAAGATTTCAATCTTCTGGAATTTGTTTATGTTTGATTTATGGCCAAGGGTGTGATCAATGTGATCAATCTTGGACTATGTTCCACGTGATGATGAGTAGAATGTATATTCTGTGGTTGTTGGGTGAAATAATCTGTAAGTATCTATCAAGTCCATTTGGTCGAGTGTCAAGTTTAGGTTCTGGATCTCCTTATTGATTTTTTTGCCTTGATGATCTATCTAGGGTTGTCAGTGGGGTATTCAGGTCCCTTGCTATAATAGTGTTAGAGTCAATATCTTTTCTTAGTTTATTTAGTAGTTGTTTTATAAATGTTGGTGCTCCTGTGTTGGGTGTGATTTTTATGTTTAGGATGGATATCTCTTGTAGATGGACTGAAACCTTTATCATTATGTAGTGTCCTTTTGCATTTTTAAAATTTTTGATAGCTTAAAGGTTGTTTTGTCTGATATTAAGATTGCAACTCCTGCCTTCTTTTTGTGATCCATTTGCCTTGAAATTCATTATTCATCCTTTAACTTTGAGTTTTTTGTGCATCCCTTGTAGTGAGATGAGTCTCCTGGATGCAGCAATTAAGGGGTCATGGTTTGTTATCCAGTCCACTATTCTGTGTCCTTTCAGTGGCGCATTTAGTCCATTCACATTTAGACTAATTATTGAAATGTGGGGGTTTATCCCTGTCATGAGGTTCTTATAGAATTGTCATTATTCCTGTTTATTTGTTGTCTTTCCTTTGGTTTTGGGGTTGATTCCTGTGTGTTTTCCATCTCTTTCCTGTAGTCTTGTGAAGAACATTGTCATTCTTTTCTCTGTTTCTTCTGTGTTCAATACTTTCTTAAGTGTTTCTTGTAGAGGTGGTCTGGAGGAAGCATAATTCTTAGGGATTGGATATCTGGTAAAGATTTTAATTCTCCCTCACTGAGAAATCTTAGCTTTGCTGGGTAGGTTATTCTTGGTTGAAATTGTTTACCTTTGAGAACGTTGAAGATTTGACTCCAAGTTTTCCTAACCTGAAGTGTTTCTGTTGATAAATCTGCTGCTATTCTAATTGGTCTTCTCTGGTAGATAGTCTGACCTTTTTCTCTTGCTGCCTTTAGATTTTTTTCTTTTATATCTACTTTATACCTATGTGAATTATTTTGTGTCTGGGAGTTGGTCTTCTCATTTGTTGTCTTGCAGGCGTTCTCTTAATCTCTTGTGTTTGAATTTTTGCATCACTGATGAGATGAGGAAAGTTTTCTTGAATAATTTCATGGAATGTTTCTTCCAGGGTGGTCTCTGTCTCTCTTTCTGACTCAGGAAGTCCAATTACTCATAGGTTTGGTCTCTTGAAGTAATTGTTCTACACTTGAAGGTTTTGTTCTGTCTTTTAAAGCTTGTTTTCTATGTTTTTTTACAGTTTGGGTTAGTTCTGTATTTTGATCTTCAAGCTCTGAGATTCTTTCTTCTGCTTGGCTAATTCTGCTTTTCATGCTTATTAGTTTTTTATTTATTTCAATCAGAGTATTCTTTACTGCTGTTATTTCAGTTAACAGCTCCTTCTTATTTTCCTCTTGTGTCTCTTCAATTTTTTTTATTCTATTAATATCTTGATGTCTGCATTTGTCGTATGTGACCAGTCATTCTGTGGGCTCTTCATTGTTTGTGTTCTGAAGTCTGTTTTCTGACCTCCCAGGGGTCTCTGTGACCTATATTCTTCTTCTTGTTTTTCTTCATTTGTGTTGAGTTTCCTCCTCTCTTCCCCCCCCACACCCATCTTCTTTAATTCTGTTGTTCAGGGCTGGAGGGGTTGCTTTTACTTCTGTTTGTTCAATCTCCTATTCTTCCTTATGTATATCCTCTGGATTTGTTCAATTCTGGATTTGGACTGTAGATTGGGGATGATCCTTTCTGCAGTTTTGAGATTTAATTGAAGGGGAAGCTGTGATTCAAAATCTATCTGCAGATCCCAGTATTCACCAACAGGTATATGAATAATCTGGAACCCACTTCCCACTGCCTTGCAATCTGTCCATGCAGTGTGGTTATAGGTATACTCCCTGAAAGAAAAATGAGGTAAGAAAAGGGAAAAGAATGGAACAGGGAGTGGGGGGAAGAGGGAGGTGGAGAGAGAAAAGAGTAAGATGGAAAACAGACAAACGTACCAACTAGCAAATGAAAAGAGACACAGAATTGGATATGAGTAAAAACAACAACAAACAGACATACAAAAAACCTAAAACATACCATCATACAGACATACAAGCTAACCAGCCTCCTTATTAGTGTACTATTACCCTATGCAAACATGCGGTCTAAAGAGAACAAAAAATAAAATAGAATAGAATAAAGTCAGTAAACTAACAGAACCAAAGCATGTATGAAAACGTTATTGATAACAGTAAGAAGAGAGAGAAAATGGGAAAAAAGATGGGTAAGACAGACAGACAAAGAATAAAAAAAAAAATTAAGACAGGGCAACCAAGTACACTCTGAGATTTTTCCTTTAAGTCCAATGTTCTTTCAGTTCTGATTTCTAGCTCACATTGCAGGCTGTTGGAGTTGCTCACAGTTAGGGTCAGTTGCCCCTGGCCTGCTGTGGAGGGTGGTTCAGATCTAGGCTCCCTACCAAATCTGCCACTCAGATCTGGCCTGTGTCTATCTAGCATGGGAGAGGAGCTTCTGTCCCTTCTATTTTGATACTGTTACCTTGGATCCCAAGCTGGGAGATGGCCCAACTGGATGGAGCTGGTCTCATGGCTCTAATTGATCTCTTTATCCACTGCAGCCTGAGACTGCCAGGCAATACAGGTCAGCATAGCACTGGGCTACTCAACTGGGCTGGGCTGAAGTCGGGCACCCAGGGCAGGAGGGCACAGGCAACAGTGGCGGCAGTGGCAGTCACCACTTCAGTGGTGCATAGGAGGAGCTCTACGAGCCTGGCAGTGGTGGTTTCAGTAGTGCGGTGTTTGGTGGGGGTGGTTCATGGTCCAGGAGCCGTGGGTCGCCTCGGGTGGGTGCAGCAATGGCAGCTGTGGCTGAGGCAGCGGTCAAGCAGCGTGTGAAGAGCAGGCTGGCAAGGATGCTGCAGCACCTGGGGAAGAGCAAGAGGCTTTATGAGTGTTCTCCTTTATGAGGGTCTCAAGGACCAAATTGCCCCAGTTCCATCTTGCTGGAAGTCCACCATGACCTTCAAATGTGACTTTTTCTTCATTTGCATCACTAGTTCACTAGTTTGAGATTCTATTAATTCTCTTTTATACTACAGCATTAGCTTTCTGTTTTCTCCACTTTCAGTCTCTCTCTTTTCCCATTTTTTAAAACACTGCTGCCAGATAAAATACTCCAAAAGCACAAAATTGACCACATCACTTCCTTAAGTGGACATTTTGAAACCTCTTTAGTATCTAAAGAATAAAACTCAACCATCTTTGCATTCAAGGTCCTCCATAGTGTAGTCTCAGTCTATTTTTCAGTACAGGACCTAGAGATTATCTCTTATCCTTCCATTTTCTCTGTAATTGAATAGGACTCTTGTCATTTGGGGAAGAGAAGGATGAACTTCCTAAACTTAAGCCTGGTCTTAAGAGTTTTCTTTTCAAAATTTTTTTTTTATTTTAAACATATGGAATACAATTCAGGGTTAGATATACAAATATTCATTATGCGGGTACCCTTATTGATGAGGTGTGCCCTGCCCCCTGGCAGTTTCCCACTACTGCCAATCTTCCCTTTTTGTAGTATTATGATAGTTGTTCAAGGTCTGCTTATGAGTGAGAACATGTGGTACTTGGTTCTTTGTTTCTGTGATAGATCATTCAGTATTATAGTCTCAAAAACAAGCTGAGTTATTAATCTTACCTGGTAACATGTCCTGGTATATCAGTTCCCTCTGATGCAATAAGTATATGAGAAGTCATTTATTTATTAAAAAAAAAAAAAGAGAGAGAGAGACAAGTTTCAGAAAGATTGAAAATTTGCTATGTAATATAGTCACCTTTGCAATTGGGTTTCTGCAATTATCTTGCAAAACTCCATTATGAATTTAAGACTTTTTGGTTTTTTTTGAGTTGGAGTCTCACTCTGTTGCCCAGACTGGAGTGCACTCAGCCTAACCTGCTGGGCTCTGGCGATCCTTCCGCCTCAACCTTCCAACTAGCTGGAATTACAGGCATGCACTACCATGCCCGGCTGATTTTTTTTGATTTATTGTAGAGATGAGGTCTCGCTGCCCAGGCAGGTCTCGAACCCGCAGGTTCAGGCAATCCACTCACCTCAGCCTCCCAAAGGTGAGGGATTACAGGCTGAGCCACCGAGCCCAGCTGAATTTAAGACTTTTTATCGAAGTTGTCCAAGCATCATAGATTTTCATGACTCATACATTTCTTAATCCATCCTTAACTTGATTTGAAATTCTGTGTCTTCAGCAACTCCACTCCCTCTATCACCTTCTGCAGATCTTAAAGGTTGATCCAAGACCTTTGCTGTAGCAATACAATACTTCATGGCATCCCATGCTAGTTTTGATTACCAAGCCACTGCACAAGATATTTCTCTAATTTTTCAAATATAATCATGTTGTGCTTGAGAAACATGGTGAATCTTTATGGAAACAGCACTATCACAATTTAGAAATTTTTCTCACACTTTGCCAAATAACACAGACAGTAGATGTATGTGCCAAGCTTATGTGCTTTATACATGTATTACTGTCAATATTTTTTATCACTTCTAAATTGTCTTGTAGATGTGTAGGCTTTTTTACATCTCATACACTCATGTACCTTCTTTGAAGATGTTTTTATATTCTTGGAAGATATCTTCACTCAACAATGTGGGGAAGACGATACGATAATGCACAATGTGAAAAGTAATACTGGCTAGGAGATAATTTAGTCACAACTGCTCTATTGTATATGCAAATTATTATAGCTGGATTTTTCATTCAATTTGAAAGCCCTGTGTAAGATTTATGAGTTATTACAGTAAAATTTTCATAGTGATAATTAATAGAGTGAACTGAGATTACATTCTAGTATTTACATACTCTCTGAACCAGTTATGTTAAACTACATGCATTTTTGCCATTTATTCACCATTCTCTTAATTGTATCTTCCACTTTGATTCCTTCCTCCCATGAAGTTCCTTCCCATTATGTTTCAGATGTCTCAGTCCACTTAATTTTTATGAATTAGATCATGTACCATTTGCTGTGTTGAATTTATTTCCTCTCAGATGGAAGAGAGTACTTTTATCTCAATTCTTCTAGCTTCTTAACTCAGAAAATGGTATCAGATTTTTGTTATGTGCAAGGCACTATTCTACAAACTGGGAGTCAAGTTGTAAAAGATTGCCTTAAATACTTTTCCTGATGGTGCTTATATTCTAGTAAGAGAGACAGACAGTGGTATACTGAAGCCAACTCCCTCATACTGGCAAAAGCCAACTGCGAGAATATCTTCACAGTGTGGTGTTCAGTAGCATAATGCTGGTAGCCTGAAACTGGCCAAGGTTGGGGTATCTACTCTATGGATTTCAAACAATGCTACAAATCAGGGTTGCCTTTTAACCTAGAAAGCAAGTTTATAGGCACATGTAATTCCAAAAAATATAATTATTTATATCTATGTATATGATGATAGATAACTAGTATAGTATAATAGATAATCATACCTATCTAGTAGAAAAATAAAACAGGATAAGAGGACAAGATGTGGGTTAGCAAGGTTGAATTTTAGGTGAGGTAGTCAGGGAAGACTATGTTGAGTGGGATCACAGTGAAAGGACATGAGGGGGCAAGCTGTGGAGCACATTCTGGGCAGAAGGATTCATAAGTAAGAGCCTCTTAGGTGATAGCATGTCTTCTGTGTTGGGGAAATGGTGAGAAGTACATTATGGTTGGAGCAGAGAGGAAAAATTGGGGACTGAAGAAAAGATTAGAGACATAAAGGAGGGAGAAGAGTTCACTCATGTTGAGTCTTGTAGGCCACTCTAAGACAGTAGGAAATTTTCTTTCTCCTCTGAGTGACCTGCAAAACTATTGCATGATTTTGAGTAGAGGAGTTACATGTTCTGTCTAGTGTATAAAAAATATATTGACATGAGGCAAAAACAGAAACAAAGAGACCAGTAAGAAGGACTGCAAGGTTTCAAGTGATTTATCATGTTGCTTGGACCATGCTGGCAGAAGCGCTAGTAGAAGAATGAGTCTGTTTAAAAATATAATTTGAATGTATGATTGACTGTGTTAGGAAAAAAAAGAATACATAATTCCAGAGATTTAGGGATGAGCAACTGGAGGAATGATATGGGAAAGATTTGAAGAACAACACACAATTCAGGGAGGGTGGAAGACTCAGGAGTATTTTAGACATTCTAAGTGTGGTATGCAAAAGCTTGATTGGAGTGAGTTCAAGAGAGAATTGGAGGAAAAAGAATTGTAGCAGCAAGCACAGTTAATTCATCTGAGAATGTTACTGGAAAGAGAGCAAAAAAAAATGAAAAATGAAAAACAGAGATAGCTACAGGGAGAATTGAGTTTTTAAAAAAGGATACTTTTCTAAGACATGAGAAATAAAGAATATACTTGTGCACTAATGAAAGAATCCAATAGAAAAAGAAGCTCTGATGGTACTGACCAGTCAAGACAGAATTTCTCAAGAAATATCCTCAGGCAGATAAAAAGCAATGGGGAACTGGGCAAAGATGGAGGGGCTGACCATAGCTAAAAGTCAGAAGAAAAGCAAAGTACGTGGGCACTGATAGTCATGGGTGGGTATGTAGTGGTGGTAACTTGAAAGAATTATTTTCTGATTGCTTCTTATTTCTGCTAAATAGAAAATGTGGTCATGAACTGAGAATAAAGGTGAGGGAGAGTATTCAAGGAGAGAGGAAAAAGTAAGTAATAGCCATCTAGGAGTGCAGAGGCCCATGTAGTTTGGGAAATGTAGTGTCTTTATGGGCAGAAATGAGGAACTCCTTGATTTAATAGTCACAGTTTGAAGTGAGGCCAAAATCTGTTTTTCACCAGCCCTATCTAGCTGTGTGAATGCAGGCAGAAACTAGGTGGATATAGTAAAACTGGAAAAAAAAATTCTGTGTGAAAGTTGCAGAACTTAGTGTTTGTTTTTAGAGCAAAATCATATCCAGAAAGGCTTTTCAAAAGAAGGTGTAGTGCATTTAAAAATAGATATAACTTCCTTAAATAAGGAGCAATGTGGATGCTCTGATTATGGGCAAAAATAATATACTGATTAGAGGAAGTTTTTTATAATAGCTATTTTATCTCTGATGTGTTCTAAACAATTACTTTCTCCTGTTTTTGGATTTTCACATTTTTTTTTCTCTTTGTCCGATTTTATCTCAGTTCATTACTTTTTGTTCATATTTCATAAAACCAGAGGGTGATTTAATATGTATGGTGTAAGGTTTTCAATATTGTTATGATTCAGTGAGAGTATTTTATTCTTATATCTCTATGATACATCCCACTGAGATGGGCTTATCTCAAAATAATGTTTGCACAAACAAGGAATTGTGACTTCATGCCTTATTCACTACCATTCAGTAAAAATTCCGTATTTCATTTAAAGAAACAGTATTTATTTAAATAGAAAACAAGTATCATTTTAATCACAAGTGATTGAGAAAATACCATTTTTAGCTTTTCAGGGCTTTATTATATTGTATTATTTAAAATTCAGAAGTACTGCTTCAGATTAGTACAATTAACAAGGACATTTAACTGGGCAATATTTTCAGACAGGTCTCCACAAGGAATTATTTAAAACAAATCAGTTCTTCTTTCTTTATCTCATTTGGGTGCAAAAAAAAATATACTTTCAGAAATCAATGTACACCCATCTATTTTAATTACAACAATTCACCATTTAACAAGTGATGGACTTTCCTTTATATGATGATCATTTACTATCATTACTCTGAAAGATTCTTCATTACTCCTTCTATGGCCTGAATGTTTTTGTCCCTCTAAAATCTGTATGTTGAAATTGCCCTCATGAATAAGATTATTGCTCTTATAAGAGAGACCTGAGAGATCATGTTCATCTCTTCCACAATGTGAAAACACAGTAAGAACGTGGCCTCTATGCAGCAGAGTGAACCCTCACTAGACACCAATTCTGCTGACACCGATTTCCTAACCTTTAAAACTGTGAGCAGTAAATTTCTGTTATTAGTAAGTTTCACAGTCTAGGATATTTTGTTATAGCAACCTAAATGAACGAAAATATTCCTGGGGCTTTAATTGTCAAGAAAATTTTCAAAGAGACTGAAAATATTCTGCTTTGCTTTTTCTATATTTTTATGCAACACTTAGAACCTAATTGTTCAAATATCTGTGGTATGGGACACACAAATTAAACACATCTCAAAATACATTAAAATTTAGTGTGAGAGAAATGTACTCCCAGAAATAACCCAAGAGAGTAAACCAAGAGACAAAGAGGAGTGAAATGCTGAGTGTGGATGAGACTCAGAATTGAAGTGTTGATGTGGCATTAGGGAGATTGTTTAAAATTCCATCACATAAGCACAATTATGTTCATACTTATTCAAAGTTCACTGGATATCTTCCCAATATGTGGTCTCAATGTTATATATTTAAGTTCAATTATTTGAGTATTTTGGATCCAATGCAATTTAATTTCAACAAACCCTAAACTGAAGGAATAGTCCTAGGAGAAAAACTGTAATAAAATCTAAGGTGACTCACCTAAGTACTCATGCCTTTCAGCTGACAAATGCAAACTGCAATTTTCTTAAGAAATTAATATTTCTAGAAATTAAAATATTTTCTGGATAATATAAACATTACTGATCCCATTGCTCTTGGCCTTGCCCTATTTCAGGCCACTGCCTGATGCAAAAGTGATTTGTCAGATACAAATCTGATTCCGTTACGTCCAGCTCAAAATTCTGCAACAATTTCTTTAGAAAAACTAGGAGAGCATCAAAATACCCTTATAATAAGTGCCTTTTTGACTTTTCCAGCCTCATTTCTTATGCAGATCTTGAATAAATTGAGGCCTCTCCCATCTCTGACCCTTTGCATATGGCTGCACCAGTCCACCACTCTGCAGTTCGATATTTTTGCTCAGTTTTACCCCACCACTACTAATACTATTGCTACTATTACTACTGCTGCTGTTTCTCATACACACACACACACACACACACACACACACACACACACACACACACACACACTCTCTCACATAGACACACACACTATTAAGATAACTTCTCATGCATCAATGATTTAATGGTTCTCAGACTCCTCTGACATTCCAGTTTTGGGAGGTCCCTAAATGCGCTCCCCTTGTGCCTTGTTTGTCCACTTTTTTTTTTTTTTTTGAGTTGGAGTCTCACTCTGTCGCCCAGACTGGAGTGCAGTGGCTGCTCCCGACCACCGCAGCCTCGACCTGCTGGGCTCCAGTGATGCTTCTGCCTCAGCCTTCCGAGTAGCCAGAATTACAGGCACGTACTACCACGCCCGGCTGATTTTTTGATTTATTGTAGAGATAAGGTCTCGCTGTGCAGACAAGTCTCGAACCCGCGGGCTCAGGCCCTAAACTTTTCAAAAAGGTTGAAGCTATTCTTTCTGGACATGTAATAAGCCCATTGGCTATGAGACAATAGTAGTTTGAATCATGGCAAATATCAATACTCGTTTTCTTTTCTTTTCTTTTCTTTTTTTTTTTTTGAGTTGGAGTCTCACTCTGTTGCCCAGACTGGAGTGCAGTGGCCGCTCCCGGCCACCGCAGCCTCGACCTGCTGGGCTCCGGCAATTCTTCCGCCTCAACCTT
>NW_007067359.1:389331-442610 GCF_000164805.1 Carlito syrichta | reverse complement strand
CCTCAGCCTCCCAAAGGCGCGGGATTACAGGCTGAGCCACCGAGCCCGGCTTGTTTGTCCACTTTTTAACCAAACAGTATTAAAAATGCTATTTTATGGATTTCTTTTTCCTGCTAGATTTCAATTTCGTGATTATTGTGATCAAGTAGCATGTCTTGTGTATTTTGTACTCTCAGTTTTTATCACAAAACCTGATCAAAATAGATACTTTATTAATTGAATTAAAGAAAGAATATTCTGTCTACCTAATCTCAGATACTGTATGATGACAAGTTCAAAAATGAATCAGATTCAGATATTCCTTCAAGAAGTCTATCATCCATTAAGAGAAATAAAACTTGTACACGAATATGAGTGATCAAAGTAGAAAGAAGTGTCGTAAGGGAAAACCTCTAATATGTCATTAGCAGTGGTTAAGATAGTCCTTATGTGCTTGGAGAACGACTTCCCCTCAAGGAGCATAGAGAGCTTTTTCAGCAAAAGTAAAGAGTGAACTGATATGCTTCGTGTAGACTTACCTCTTTACAGAGGTGTCTAAAGAACACCAGAACAGCAGGAGTAAGACTTTGCTTCTGCAGCCAGGATTTCTTCATAAGCAGAAATCGTGAGTCTCATAATTCTACATACCCCTGGAAACACCCCAATTCTTTCTCCACCTCAATATTCACTGCCTTTCCAAAACTATTTTTCTTGGACCATCTAAATTGTTTCTAATGTGATAATTTCCCAATATCTCTAATGGGAAAGCTATCTTCTTTAGGCCATCAGAATCATCACTAATGTCCTATGCACCTCCTTGTTTTATATCCCACAAAAATCTGGTACTCCTATTATCTCCCATTGCTCAGGCTCTAATTCCCATTTAGCTCCATAATTTGCTTTTTCTGACTCTGTATTCTGTCTTCCCCATCTCCTGAAAACTTTCTATAACTTGTGCAAGTCAAAGAAAAATTTCCTATTTTGAACATTTTTATCTGAATGTTCCCTTTACCTTCCTGAGGTTTGAAAAATTTGGTGTTTTCAGTGTTTCTTCTCCCTGAGTTCAATTTGATGAGAACCATACCCTCATTTAGGCCATGACAGTTTCCTTCCTGCTAGACAGTTAAACTTTAAGCTAGGATTGCATACTTTATTGATGAGTTAGAACATGCTGCAGTCACAAACAACTCCCCAAATTAAGGACTTGATATAGCAAAGTTTTATTTCTCTCATAGACTACTTATCTATTGAAAGGCAGCTGAAGGTCACTCCTCTATGCTACCCTTACTCAAGAGTACAAGATGATGGAGAATCAACAAATTGAAATGTTACTAATTGCTAAGAAAGTGGAAAGAGAACATGGTGTATCACATTCTGGCACTTAAAGTCTTTATCCTTGGCAGTGACCCACAACAATTCCACATACATTTCATAGACCAAAATAAGTTACAAGGCTATATCTTACTTCACAGGGGGAAGTTGTGTGAACATGTCCTTCCTAGGACATGAAATTCTGCCATGTCCTTGAGAGAGAGGAACCAAGAATATCTCTGAAAAGAACCAATAACAACCATAACCCTTAAATCAGAATATATAATATCATGGCAAACAAGATGAAGGTTAATCGTACTGTATGTTTAATCTTAAATTCTATTTGGTATCCCTTTTGAAGAATTGTATTTCTCAAATACTTTATAAAACCAAAACATAAATAAAAATTAAAATAGTCATTCGACCCTATTTTGCTATGAAGCATTAAAATTTACTGCCCAGCCGGGCTTGGTGGCTCAGCCTGTAATCCCACGCCTTTGGGAGGCTGAGGTGAGTGGATTGCCTGAGCCCACGGGTTCGAGACCCGCCTGGGCAGCGAGACCTCATCTCTACAATAAATCAAAAAATCAGCCGGGTGTGGTGGCGCATGCCTGTAATTCCGGTTCCTTGGAAGGCTGAGGCGGAAGGATCGCCGGAGCACAGCTGGTTGAGGGTCCTTTTTGAAAGAAAATAGCTTAAATTCACAGGTCATCCCTGGAAATAATTTTTTTTCCAGTTTATATTTTTAGAAAATTTTCATTTGGTATTTTTTTTTAATCTACTGAAGAAATTTTATCATTTTCATGCAATATTTATTCTTCCAATCCATGAGCATAGAATGTTGGTTCTCTTTCTTTGTTAGTGTGTTAGAGTGTAATATGTACCCAAAAGGCAGTTTCCTGTGTTTCTGTTTTCATATTTAGATAAAATTCTCAAAATATTGATATGCTAAATTTATTTCTACATAATATCTTCTTGTAATATATATTAAGCAACATGTCATGGTTCGCTCTCTCTCTCTCTCTCTCTCTCTCTCTCTCTCGCTCTCTTTTTCCTTTTTTTTGTAAAGATGTGGGGTACAAGTCAGGATTAAGTACACAAGTAGTTTATGTGCAGGTGTGGGTCACCAACTGGTCCTCAACACCCCTGGTTCAGGGTCAGGTATCTTTATGGTGTTATATGCCTCTCCCTGACCCTGGCAGTATGCTGCTCTTGTCAATCCCTCCTTCATCGTGTTGTGATAAATGTTCAGGTCCCACTTATAAGTGAGAACATGTGGTATTCAGTTCTTTGTTTCTGTGATAGATCACTGAGTACGATGAACTCTAAATCCATCCAAGTTGCAGTGAAGTCTATACAATTTTGTCATTCTTTATGGCTGCATAGTATTCTATCATGTATATGTACCACATTTTCTTTATCCAGTCCACTTTTGGTGGCAGCAGGTTTGGTTCCATGTTTTTGCTATGGTGAACAGTGCTGCTGCAATAAACATGTGTGTGCAAGTTTCTTTTTTGTAGGATGATTTGAGTTCTTCCAGGTATATTCCCAGAAGGAGGATTGCTGGGTCACATAGAAGGTCAATTTCTCTTTCTCTTAAATATCACTACACTGTTTTTCATAGAGGTTGAACTAGTTTATACTCCCACCAACAGTATAGAAGTGTTCTATTTTCTCTGCATCCTCACCAGCATCTGTTGTTTTTTGATTTATTAATGATGGTCATTCTTATTGGAGTTAGGTGGTATCTCAATGTGGTTTTGATTTGCATTTTTCTGATGATTAGTGGAGCTGAGCATTTTGTCATGTGTCTATTGGCTGTTTGTATGCCTTTTTTTGAAAAGTGTCTTTTCATGTCTTTTGCCTACTTTTTAACTGGGTTGTTTGTTTTTTTTTCCTTTCAGCTCATTTGGGTCCTTACAGACCCTGAATGTTAGGTCTTTGTCAGATACACAGTTAGAACATATTTTTTCCCATTCTGTGGGTTGTCTTCCCACTCTCTTGATGGTTTCTTTAACTCTGCAAAAGTTTTTCAGTTTGATGCAATTCTCTCATTTGTCTAGATTATCTTTTATGGCATATGCTTTTGGAGTTATGATCAAGAATTGGTTGCCTATTCCAATGTGCATAAAGGTGTCTCCTGTATTTTCTAACATGCTTATAGTTTGAGGTTTTACATTTAGGTATTTGATTCATTTAGAGTTGATTTGTGTATGGTGTTAGGTAGGGGTCCTGTTTCATTTTTCTGCATGTAGTCAGCTAGTTTCCCCAGTATCACACGATGAATAAGGTCTCTTCTCCCCAGTGGTTGTTATTGATGGCTTTGTCAAAGATGAGTTGGTTGAGAGATACAGATTTTGCTTCTGGAATCTCTAGTCTTTTCCATTAGTCTATATGCTTGTTCTTATATGAGTTCCAGGCTGGTTTGATTACTGTAGACTTATTGTAAAGTTTAAAGTCTGGAATTGTGATACCTCCTGCTTTGTTTCTTTTGCTGAAGATTGTTTTGGCTATTCGTGGTCGTTTATGTTTTTATATGAATTTCTGTATTGTTGTTTCCAGGTCTGAGAAGAATGATGTTGGTAGTTTGATGGGTATTGAATCTGCAAATTGCCTTTGGTAGGATGGGCATCTTAACAATATTTATTCTTCCAATCCATGAGCATAGAATGTTGGTTCTCTTTCTTTGTTAATGTGTTTTGGTTTTTGAAGTCAGTCAACTCAAGTAAAAGTTTTTTTAAATTATATACAAATGTTGAAAAACATGTCACCATGTTCTTGAATGAAAACCTTTAAAAGAAGCATGATAAAAACACAATATAGGCATTAAACTAGAACTGAATTTTTAATTATAAGTAAATACAGTAAATTTAAAAATATGAATATAAATTATGTTCTTTAATTTTGATTGAATTTATTTTCTCCCCAAAACAAATTAAATAAAATATGTACTTTAAATTTGTTGTTAAAGATTTCTTACATAATTTTTATTCATATAATGTCTCTGATCAAAGAGAAATTTACCTAAAGATCACTAAGGCTTTTCATCAAAGATAAGATTATTCAACATAATGCTATTATTCATTGCA
This sequence comes from Carlito syrichta, assembly GCF_000164805.1. Lineage (NCBI taxonomy): Eukaryota > Metazoa > Chordata > Mammalia > Primates > Tarsiidae > Carlito > Carlito syrichta. The sequence goes on along the minus strand of NW_007067359.1, from coordinate 438,231 downwards.
CATATCATACATATTGACACATCAAGCACATATTGATTCTCAACTATTTTTGGCCTTATGACCTGTATTAGTTGACTTTGGTTGCCACAAAAAACTACCATAGACTGTGGGACTTAAATAGCAAAAAGTATGTTTTTACAGTTCTAGAAGTTGAGAAGTCTAAGATCAAGGTTTCAGTTTCTGGTGAGGGCTGTTTCCTGGCATGCAGACAGCTATCTTGTCTTCTCACATGGTCTTTCCCCCTGCCTGCTCATGGGAAGAGAGAAAGGAAGAGAGAGAGGGAGAGAGGGAGAGAGGGAGAGAGAGAGAGAGAGAGAGAGAGAGAGAGAGAGAGAGAGAGAGACTGACTCTGAATTTCTTTATTTTTTTTACAAATTCATTAATTCATTAATGAGGACCCCACTTTCATAACCCAACCCAAACTAACCTTAATTTCCTCCCAAAGACCCTGTCTCTGAGAGAGGAGATAGCTAGAGAAAAGCTAGGTAAGCAAACTTCCAGCAGGCCTCTCAGGAAGATACACTCCCATTGGTAAACAAGCGCCCTGCAAGCCTCTCAAGCTAGAGCTTAAGTACTCACTGCTGGAATTGAAAAAAGACCAACCAGTTCACTGTCAAGTACCAACCAATCAGCTCACCATTAGGTCCCTACCTCCTGCCAATTGGTCCTTAGTACTGACCAATCAGAAAAAATAGGTGCCAACCAATCAGCTCACAGCTAGTGCTAGCCCATCAGCTCAGTCTTAGGGCTAGATAAGCCCCAGATTTCAGCTCCAAATCGGCATCTCCCCTCATGTCCCCTCCTACTGTGGGATCTTTTCTGTCATCTTAATAAATCTTGTTTTCTCACTTTCCGACTGCCGATGTCCCTCATTCCTCCTGGGCGCAAGATGAGAACCCTGACCTGAAGAGCTGCAGAAGATCACTAGAGCGGAAGAGCCATGCACCCCAGAGGCTGGCTTACCAATGGAGCTTCCTGAACCAGGAGAGCGGCTAGAAGAAAGTGAGACTCTGAAACTGAGACATTCCAGGGGCTAAGCTTGCCAGTTCACCAAATTAGCAACACTCTCAGGGTTTGGTTTGCCAGTCCATTAGAGCCAACACTCTGGGGGCTAGGCTTGCCAGTCCACCAAACCAGTAACACTCTCAGGGCTTGGCTTGCCAGTCCATTAGAGCCAACACTTCCAGGCTAGGCTTACCAGTCCTTCGAGCCAACCCTCTGTGGGACTTGGCAGGCCGACACATTGAGCTGACAGTCTTGAAGCCCAGGTTGACCTGAAAAATCTGTATCATCTTCAAGAATCACCTATTGGAGATTAGTCATATGAATTTTGGGAAGATACAAACATTCCTTCCTTAACATGGTCCAAAAAATATTTAAAAAGAAAGAAATGGTCTGTTCAATTATACCCTTGTTTATCTGCTCTATAAATATAATCATTCATTCATTCTATGAATATATATCTCTCATACATTCTATAATTGGCAGTGAGGAAGCCAACAAAATAAGAAGTGCAAATAAGTTAATTATATTGTATATTAGAAGGTAATATGTACTATAGAGACAAATCAAGGAGAAGGAATCAGGCAAATCAATAGGACGTTCATCTTGAATTCTTGTTTAATCTATAATCCATTATGTCATTGATTCATCTCTCCAGTGTTATATTCTTTTCACTCTCAACATGTATTGTATCTATATTTAAGCCATCAAGAAGTTTTAATTTTTGAATTGTTTTGGTTTACAGCAAAGTCTTGCTTAAATAAAGGTGAACTATATCACAAAAGGAAAGGAAGAGAATAGCATTAATGTTAGTGAACAAAAATAATCCATAACAAATTTAGAGAGTAAACTGTTGGTGTAGTTTTAGTTGCTGAATGACTATGCTAAGTTTGTAGTCTTTTACTTAGCAAAATGCTAATTAATAATGTCAGGTTTATTATGTGAAAGAATATAAGAGACCTTTATTTAAATAACAAAATACCTAATATTGTCACAGCAGCTAGGATTTTGTTAAATTATAAGTGAAGGACACTTTATCTTTCAAAATATAATTTTTTAAGTGGTTTTTAGATACTAACTACTGGTCCCACATTCTCCTTTTAATGTGATCAACACCCTTTTTACTTTTATTCCTGATCATTCAATTGTAAGTAGAGTTTAAGCAAATAGAGTTGATGTGTCACCATACTCCACAGATCACAGGTCAATTTCAAATTGAAAAAATACAACCGGAAAAGATCTGTTCCCAAACTATTTTGAATAGGAGCTCTATTATACAAGAAATGTATCTTTCTTTCCCTCTTTATTTTTCTCTCTCTTTCCTAACCTCTCACTACATATATCCTCTCTCACATCCTTTCCTCTTTCTCACATCTTTCCTCTTTCTCTCTCTTTTCCCATTCAAAAAAAAAAATCGAACTTGGGCCCACTGACTACATCAGTGACCATTTTACAATTATGTTCTTTTATGGTAAAGTTTTTTGTAAGCTTCAGAAATGACAACTATTAAATTATAGCCCCTTAATTCAATTCACCCTTTGCTCTTTCCTTAAAATGCATCTTCACTGGTGAGTCACATTCTCTTATTCCTTTCAACCCATTAATCATTACGTCATTTCTATTATATAATTACATATGCTTCCTTAATTTAGTTACTGGAAGAGGCATCATATAAAGTTAGTAAATTTCTCTTGGAAATTTAACTTGGATCATGTCCATTTTTAACATGATTTCTTGGATATTTTCTCTTATTATGCTATCAAACCAAAGAGAATGAATTTACTATTTTAACCCATTACCTAAATAACTGTAATTGTAATGGCTTTTATTTACATAGTATCTTTTGACTGAGTATTTACAAAGACTTTAGATTTTAAATACCATATATAGAAAATATACTAAAGCAATATTAATGAGAACAAATATATTTTGGGGACTGAATTAATGTTATGGGAGGATATTTTTAAAACAATATATGAAGTTTTGGGTCAAAGGTAAAATCATTTTTTTCTAAATTGGTACTAAACTGGATAACAAACATTGGCATAAGCTGTTGTTTGAAAAAAGATCCAGTGTGTTTTCAGCTTCAGCTCAGATTAAGGTAATGAAAGTAGATAATATCAAAGAATGTTTTTGATTTCTTTCAAAGAGGTAATATACTTGATTATAAGTCTGTTAACCAATGTGTAGTCTTGGTTTCTGTGTCATGTTCCTGTATTTTGTTAAAATATCCTCTAATTAATTTTGTTTTGTAAATTAATTCTTTTAAAATAGAAAATAAATTAAAGTAGAAGTATGTTGTGTTTGTTGTAATGTGACATTGTTTTCATTTATCATAAATAAAAACACATGGATGTTCAATAAAGTTGAGAATTTTAATGATATTGAAAATGTTAAGGTAAGATAGTCTGAAAAATTACTTTGTTTTCCTTGTTTATAAATATCTGGACATTAAACCTGGCATTCTGGATGATGGAATTAAAACTAGATAGGTAGGCATCCAACAAAGACCTAACATCCAGGATCTATAATGAATTCAAAGGAATTGACAGGAAAAAAAACAATAACTCCATTAAAAAGTGGACAAAGGACATAAACAGACACTTCTCAAATGAAGTCATTCAAGTAGCCAACAAACTTTAAGAAAAATACTCAGCTTCACTAATCATCAGACAGATGCAAATCAACTCTACAATGATCAAAAAACAGCAGCTGTTGGCTAAGCAGTGGAGAAAAGGGAACACTTCCACACTGTTGTTGGGAATGTAAGCTAGTGTGATTTTTCCTCAAAGAACTAAAAATCGAGTTAGCATATGACCAGGAATACTACTTCTGGAACTATATTCAGAGGAACATAAATCACTCTACCAAAAAGATACCTGCACACAAATGTTCATTGCAGCATTATTCACAATAACAAAAACATAGGACCAACCCAGATGCACATCGAAAGTGGACTTGGATGAAGAAAATGTGGTACATATAAAAGCGACACCCCCAAAAATGGAACTATTTTTTGGAGAGTGGTCCTCTCGTAATACAGGTTTCCCCTGCTGGGTAAGTTTCTAGGAACACATTGGATCAGTGTACTGGCTGGCATTGTTGTGAGAGACTGCATTCAACTTCCATGAATTTTTTGTGAATACCAGGTGACTGGTTATTCCACATGACCTGTCCATACTGCGTTGAGTGTTCAGTTGGTTTTGACCAAAAATGGCGTGACTCCCATGCCCCACCCTCCTTATTCACTGGATCTCACCCCAGAGATGTTTTTTGTTTGTTTCCTTGGATGAAGAAAGTCTTCAAAGAGAAATGTTTTGCTGATGTGGAGAAGGTGAAACGAAAAACAGCAGACACATTAAAAGGCATCCAAATTGACAAGCTGAAAAACTGAACGATGGAAAAAGTGTTTTGACAGGTATACTGCGTTAAATGGAGAGTACTTTGAAGATGACTAAAGTTTAAACACACAAAAATAAATGCACAATTAAAAAAAACAAATTCTCACATACATGATGGACTATTACACAGCCATAAAAAACAAAATCATGTCCTTTGTAGCAACATGGATGCAGCTGGAGACTATCATTCTAAGTGAACTATCACAGAAACAGATCATGGAATCCTGCATATTCTCATAAGTAGATCCCATACATTGACATGCTAGCACTAAGGTGGGAACAGCAAATGCTGGGCACTGCTAAAGGTAGGAAGGAAGGAGTGGGGATAAGGAGCACATAATCATCCACTGGGTACCATGTCTATGACCAGCGGAGAGAAGGCACTCAAGAAGTTCAAACCTCACCTGCATTTAACAAATCACATGTATTCCACAATCCTAAAACTAAAAGTAAAAGAACTAGATAGGGCCAAAGGAAAATAATATTAACTTTACTTATTTAATGTCTGCATTGGAGTAGACTGGTTCAGAAAGTAGAATAAGGAATCGAAGTTTTCCTTGATTGAAATTATGGCATTTAAAATGTAAGGGGACTTGAACAATGTATTTAACCTGCTGGTATTTCAATATCCTTATCAATAAAATGATAATATTAATATATATCTTGCAGAGCTAAAATGAGAATATAGTATATTATAGCTATTTTAGGGTCAGATAAAAGTTTAATACATAAGTGAGTTAAGTACAAGAAAGAGATTAGAAATGTATGCTAGATGTAGATAATAAAATACCTTGTTTGTCAAAGAAGATATATTGATTTTATCTGACTACCCACTGATATTTATTAATACTAAGACTTCCTGTGATTATATTTTAGAAACTGTTTGTTACCAATTGATGGCAGTAGTCTAGAGCAGTAATGATATGGGCTTGCCCCTCATGGCAATTAACATGAAAGAAAAGACAGAATTGGAAAATATACAACACAGGAAGTGATTTTGGGCAGAGGTTGAGCATTCAGTGTTTGTAATTAAACATGATAGATTGTTTTCTAGCTTGGCCATCTATTACCTATTGGTCAATGTGTGATTTACTTACTGTCTCTCTTTTAAATATTTTCCTCATGCGTATAATGTAAGAATACTTCTTTCATAGGACTATAGTAAGGATGAAATGACATAATGCATTTGTGGTGCTCAGCACAATGTCTGGCACCTGTAATTGTGCACTAAAGTGTCAACGAATTGTTTTTATTTTGAGAGAGAATTGATAGCATTGTATCTTCTGAAAGAGGGAGATGAGGAGAAGAGCATAGGAAAATTTACGTTTATGACATCAACAATTATGATGAGGATGACGAAAAATATACCAACCATTTATATTCGTTTACTCATCCTTTCCATATTTTTCTAGCATTTACTATGTGTAGTACTACAAACAACAGCAAAAAATAATTATTTCATATATGTTTATTAGCATAATAGGCACTAGGAGCTATGCTATGATTATACACTGTTTACAGTAGATACAAAATTGGGCAGGCACTACCTCTGCTCTGAAGAAACAGATACCTGACTAGCAGATAGGTGCTGTGTTTGTCACACTACAATGAGTGGAGTAAATACTTTTTTCCCTGTTAAAGTAGCTATATACTATAGTTAAATTCAAGTAGCAAAAAGGTCTATTGTTTAATAAGTATATCTTTTCATTGGCTAAAACCAGGGGTTAATCATAAACTTTCCTTATGATTGGAAACAAAAATGTCACTATTTTTCCAAGGGAATTGAAAATTACCTTAAATATTAATAAGTAAACATGTTTGAATGGGCTATTATTTTTTATGTTATTTCATAAGTGTATAAAACCTTGATTAAAAAAATTCTACAGCAATGATCTCAATACAAATGAAATAGACTCACTGAAGTCCTTGAAAGGATTACAGAATAAAGAGAAATTTACATTCCTTCTGCAATCTCACTAACCAGGAAATTGCTTCACAATAAATGATCTCACAAGAATTTCATAATGATGACCATATGCTTGGTCTTTTAAAATACTATAGGTCATGCGGTGTTTAACAGTAAAGAGAGACAAAAATCCCAGTGGAAAACAAAAATGTAGAGAATGCCCATCTTCTGGAAGCACAGCAACAAAAAATTGGGAGAGTGTTCACTCTGAAAACACATAAAGAGTAATTCTTTTTTAAAAGTATATTTCCAATTATTTCCATAGGATAAAATGTTGCAAGATGGACCTTAAAAATACATCCATGAATTAAAATCTCTGGAAATATTTTGCTAAATTATACTCTAACCAGGAGTTTGCCTTTCTACACTCTCAGAAAAACCTGGGTTATCACAATTTTAATATCTGAAATTTCATGAGGACAAAAGTGATGTTGCACCAGCGTCTGAAGAGTGGTGCCGTGGAGCAGCTACAGAGCTGAAGCCCGAAGCACAAGCACCTGCAGGAGTGGAGGGTTTGGGATCCAGGGCTGTAATGGCCGTGGTGCCAGGGTGCTGCCACCCCTGCTGCTGTGTTAGTCATGGCATGGAAAGCATGCTTGTGAAGCAGCCTGTGAAGCTGAGAATGGTAGCACAGGCGAACGGTCAGGGCAGCTCTGGAGGCAGAGTGGCGCCTGGCTTTCTAGTGGTTGAGCTGGTCCCGGAGCCTGGCCTTGGCTCTGGGACCACACGTGCAAACTAGCTCGCCGTGGAAATGGCTGCAGTGTTGAGATGTGGGTTGGCCCAGAGCAACCACAAACCAGGAGCTTCAGTGTGGGCACTCAGAGCAGCCGGGCTCTTGCCTCTTGACTCCTGGCACGTGAGAGGTGGGGAGAAGGGTAGCTCCTTTCTCAAAGTGACTTAGCAGCCGTTGGTCCTGGGGCAGGAGGGATGTGCTGCCCAAGTTTCTCTCTTAGGTTCCCTGGTGGGAGTGGCTGCTGATGTCCTCTGAGTAGTAGGGCGCTGTGGACTGTGATCATGAAGGGTAGTACCAATAGTCTCTACCTTTCTTCTTTGCTCCTGCTTCCTCCTGCTGTCCCAGGCATGCTAAGCTCACCAGCAATCGTCTGTATGTGGAAATGTGGAAATTCTCTATTGAGAGAGAGAGTGTGTGTGTGTTTTATGTGTGTATAAACACTTGTGTCTCCTATCTTGGTAAAGCCATCCTCTTGCATTCATATTTCTAAATGCAAGACAGTCCTGCCCTGGGGATATGATATGTTCTGAGAATGCATCATTAGTCAGTTTCCTCACTGTGCAAACATCATGGCATACACTTATAACCTAAATGGTGTATAGCCTCCTACAGACCTAGGTGATATGACTCTTAGATTACACACCTGTATAGCCTGTCACTATACTCTATGAAATTGTAACATAATGGTAAGTATTGGTGTACCCAAACATATTTAAACATAGAAAAGTAAAAATACTACATAAAAGGTAAAAAATGGTACAGCTGTATAGGGGACTTACCATGAATGAATCTTGTAGGACTGGATGTTGCTCTGAGTGAGTCAGTGAGTGAGTGGTGAGTGAATGTGAAGGTCTAGGCCATTACTGTACACTACTGTAGACTATAAACACTGTATATGCAAGCTACATTACATTCATCTTTTAACATTTTTCTTTCATTAATAATTATGTTATCCTGAACTTATTGTAACTTTTTTATTTTATAAACTTAAATTTTCAAGTTTTTAACTCCTTCGTAATTACAATTTTAGCTTAAAACACAAACACACTGTAAATCTGTACACACATTTTATTTACATTCTTATTCTATTTTTAAATTTTTTTAACTTTTTAAACTTTTTTATTAAAAAAAACTTTTGTATTAAAAATGAAGACACAGACACACAAATTAACCTAGGCCTACACAGCATCAGAATAATCACTACCACTGCCTTTTACCTCCACATCTTGTCCCACTGGAAGGTCTTCAAAAGCGGTAACACACACAGAGCTGTCATGTACTATGCTAACAATGCCTTCTTCTGGAAAACCTTCTGAAGTTCCTTCCTGAGACTGTTTTACAGTTGACAATTTTTAGTCAGTAAAGGAGTGCATTCTAAATAATGATTAAAAGTAGAGTACAGTAAATACATTAATCAGACACATAGTCGTTTGTTATCATTATCAAATAATACAGACTGTACATAATTTTATTGTCTATATTTTTATTGACTGGCAGTGCAGTAGGTGTGTTTATACCAGCATCATCCCAAACAAGTGAGTCATGCATTGTGCTATGATCTCATGCAGGATAAGACACTAAGCAACAGGAATTTTTAAAATTCCATTATAAGCTTAACGGACAACCATTGTACACATCGCCCATCATTTACTGAAACATCATTATGGAGAGCATGATTGTACTGGGCTATTTCTATGATGCATTTTTATTTTGTACTGGGACTCTGATTGGTAGCTGAGAATTTGGCACTCTTTCACCAGACTTTTGCTTCTTCTTGTTACGTTTTTCCATTATAATTACATTATAATTTTTTGGTTAAATCAGCAGTCAATGTTAATACTGCTATGAGACTATAACTAGTATTCACTGTTAAATAAAATAGTATGTAATAATTATACTTCCTTTCACTTGAAATTTTTGGTGATCATATTTCTTAAAATTTTCCTTTTCTTAGCTTTTTATACAGTAGTGTCACTTTTCCTCCTCATTTGTTCCAATTTGACTGGAAAATTCCCAAGCACACCGTCTGTTTTTACCTCCCTTCCTGCTTTCTGAAGTTGTCTCACAGTTAGCATTTTTTTAAAGTGAGAAAGCAGGATTCATTAAAAGAACAGGAAAGTTCCTACAGTGGGAGGGGATTCAAGGGGGTTACTCAACTTTTTTGTTACAAGCAGAAGAATATACTCCAAAATAATGATTACACATATAGTAAATACATTAACCAGTAACCTTCCCTTCCTCCCTCCTTCCCTCTTGCCCATCCTCCCTCCTTCCCTCTCTCTGTCCCTTCCTCCCTTTCTTCCATCCTTTATTCTCCTCCTCACTTTCCCCTCTTTTTCTTCTTTCTATGTCTTTTATTTCTGGGAATACTTCTTTCTTCTAGTTCCACTTGGGATTTGTTGCTCTTCAGGACTAGAAAATATATTTTTTCCTTTGGCTTCACTTTGTTTAATTGAACCAAAGCACATCTTCCAGGAGTTTCCTAAGAAAAGTCAGCATGGTAGATAAATTGTTTTAGCTTGAATGTCTGAAAATCACTTTTTCCCCTTCTCTTGCAGTTGATTAATAATTTGGAAATAATTTTCCTTCCACATTTCAAAAGCTTTAGATCACTGGTCTTGGGCTCCAATAAATTGCTGTTGAAAAGTATAAACCTCACTCCTGCCTGAATAGTCTATGCTATGTGCCTCTCAGGATTTCTGTGTTTCAAATTTCCGCACTTTTAATCAGAATTTCCCCTCTGCTTGAAAATGGCTCTATTTGCCCCTTCGGCTAAGTTATTTACCAGTCTTCCAACTATTTTCTGTTTCAAGAAGTTATTGAAATATGTCTACTGTAATGAGGAAACTGATTCCATTGTACAATACTTGTAGATAACTTTTAAACTTCATCCCTTCTTTTTTCCCTCTGTCCACACATGGGCAAGCCAATAAGAAGATCTTAGGTGCTATCAGGAGATTAAAACTACACAGTTCCCTGTCCGTGAACAGAGGACTCACCCTGATCCCCCATCCTAACCATTATAAAAACTCAGGCCACTCTTCTTTCCTTGTTCTCTTGAGACGTTTCAGTCCTGTATAAGAGATCTGCCCTGCTCTCCCAAGAGCCCTCAATTATGCAAGCAATAAACATTTCATGGTATCAGTATGTGGTGTCATCATTCTCAATATCTGAACCAAATCTGGGTGGGACTTGCTTCCATTTTTTGCAAGGTGACCGTGATATTTACTATCGTCTTCTATCCCATTCACATTGTCTGTATGTTATTAACTTTTTAATTCTTTGTTGCATTTTGATGGGTTGTATAAAGAGAAGGTGAATAAAAGACTAAGATTATTGTATTTACCCAAAAATCTCACCATCATGTCCTTTAACACCCTAAACTCTAATCCTTAGAGTCATGCTTGATTATCATTTTTCTCTTTTCTCCCCATGTACAAGCTTTGTCAATTTTTTCTTTCATAGTGTCTCTCCAGTGTTAACTTATTTCTGCACTGACACTTTAAATATCCCAATTTGTCTGTTTGTTAACACAATTTAAAAATGGATTTATTTCTGCCTCAGCTTCAGCTGAGGTCTAAGACTAGGAACAAAACAATAGGTGGTATCTTCTATGATATTAAGTGAGTTGCTGGAACAATTAGGAAAGGACTTCAGTGAGGTGATTAAAAAACTGATTTTGTCATATAAAAGGATGCAAAAGGGCTGATTTTTAAAGAGGTAATCTGATGTGATTTTAAAAGATACTTCATCCATGTGGGCTTCATGCAGCAAACCTGAGACCTGAGTGGAAAGAGATCTGCAGAGTACTGTGGGGTGCAGAGTCAAGGGGTCAGGTAGGCAGCTGGAGGGAGGAATGGCTTTGCCCTTATTTATATAGTTGCAGTTAGTAATTCTCAGTGGGAGGATCTCTGAGAAACCTATGAAAGCACAACATGATAAAAAGCATTTAACTTTTGAACACATGCCAGAGTACACTAACATCAGAATATAATTGTGCTAGCAAGTAAAACCATCTCTACCCCTTATGTCTCTTCCAGCTGGCCAGTTTTATTACCCACTAGCAGTCTGTGGGCCCTTTTCAAATGGCTCCCATGCTGGTCCCCACCACAGGGCTCAAGCTCAATCCATTGGAAACACATACCTCTGGAGAACCTGCAGTGGGGTGGTAGCTTTATCTGATGGTGGTTACCAGTGTGAACCCTACTATCTGGCAGATAATCCAGTAAGAGTCTTTCACTCGCACTCTCCTCCAATATTGACCAAAATAGAGCCTCCTTGCCCTATCAAGCTTCATGGGACACATATCCAGCTTTCAGAAAATGCCTTCAAGCCCCTCTCACTCAGCTTGAGGTTTTGAGGAAGAGTTTTCCTCTCCATGATCAAGAAGAGAAAATGTTCAAGCAATCCAAATTACTTCTCAAAATAACTCCCTCCCCTGGTGCCTCAAATGCCTTTCTGCTGAGGTGGCCTGGTCTCAGATAGGAAGATTGCCTTCATGGGGCATATTTTTAAGTGATCCTCAAACCACTTCCTTGACTTCAACCATTTTATACTATTGAGATAAGTGTTAGGCTAATGATAGAAAAGTTGTTTTTGAGACACCACTTTGGCAATTTTTGCATAATGGTCTACTATTTCACTTGGAAACATGGGAATATTTACTACATATTATTTTTCAGGCATTAGGATTTTATTAGAATTAAACCAGAAATACTCTGATTTTACCATCGTGTTACATTTATTTATTGACTTATCTGTCTTCCTTCCAGGTTATAAACAACTTTATATACATTAAAAGTAGATGAAAAAGAGAAAGAAAAAAAAAACACAACACATCAGAGACAGAAAACAAGCAACAAATGAGGTTAATACCAAAATGTATCCCATAAAAACTATCCAGTCACTATGGATGAGTCAGACATAGCTCTGAGACTTATCACAGTCAAGATCTTACATATTTGTTTAATTCTTTGCCTCTCTTAACTAGATTTTAAGTTCCATAAGGGCAGCTGTTTGTTGTTTTGTTGATATTGCTTTTGTTTTGTTTCTGCTTTGCATTTTTGTTTACCAGTGACATAATTTCAGCACGTGAAACTTTTCATGATGCATGATGTACTAAAGAGCTATTTGTTAAATAAAGAAATGAATACACAAATATATTCTCCAGAGTTTTGTTTTGCTTTGTTTTGTACTTGAAACACAAATATCTCATCTCACTGGGTGTATGTGCTGCAAGTATGTTCTCCCTGTCTGTTCTTTGTTTTTTTATTTTAACTCAACTGTATTGACATAAAATTTACATAAAATAGAATTTACCAATTTTCAGTGTACAATTTGATGGGTGTTGGATATAATTATGTAGCTACCACCAAAACTGTGATGTAGAGTATTTCTACCATCCAAAAGAAGTGCTGTTGTCTGCTTTGCAGTGAATCCTTTAACCCCTAAGTCAGTATAGTTTTCGAATCACTTTAATCATAGGAATCTCATGGATTCCCAGCATAATTTTTCTTGTCTACATTATTGTGTAGTAGTAGTCCTATTTCCCCCTTGGCTATTAGAATATATCATACCAGCCAATACAGTAACTCTCTTCTTTGCCTGTTGATTCAAAGGCATAAGAAGCCCAAAGTGGTCATGTGGGAGTCTAAGCTTCTAGTTCAGTAGAATCCTTGTTGTATCTTCTGGTGGAAGCATTTCTCCCTTTGAATGTAACTCCTTTAGAACAGAAAAGTGTAAGGCTACATGGGAAAGGAGCAACAATTTTGCTAGTGAATCATTAAGGATGATAGTGAATGGTGTCACTGCCATTAATGCCCCTTGATTCCTGGATCCATGAATCTTGGCTATGATGGAAAGAGCACCATATATTGAATGCAGATATCCTGGAGGATATTTTCCCAATCCCACAGAGTTTTGCCACTTAGCTAATACTATAATTGAGTTTTCAAGAGTCCATTCCATCATTCTATTAAGTTCGCTGCTTCAGAATGTTGGATAATATAGTAAGACTATATTTCATGAGCATAATCCTTCTTGCTATGAAGTGACTTCCTTGAAGAGAAGTACTGCTATGTAGAATAACATGATGGTGGAAAAGGTAGTCTATAAGTTCAAAAATGGTAGTTTTGGAGAAGCATTGTATGAGAGGAAAACAAAAGCTTATTTTGAGCATCTATTCTAGTAAGAACAAAACGTTATCCCTTCCATGATGGAAGGTGCTCAAATTAATCAACCTGCCACCAGGTAGTTGGCTATTCAAACCATATTAGGGTACTCAGTATTGGTCTCTGATACAGATTAGGTACTCAGTAGTGACTATAGAAAGGCTGGCCTTGGTAAGTGAAAGTTCATGTTGCTTAACCCAGGGATAACCTCTTTTCCTGCCAACAGGGCCAATTTGTCTACACCTAACAACAAGGTCAATTTAAAAGAAGTGCCTTGGAAAGAGGCTGATCAGTATCCAAAGAATCGATCATCCTATTCATTGTTTTTTTGAGTTGGAGTCTCACTCTGTTGCCCAGACTGGAGTGCAGTGGCCGCTCCCGGTCACCGCAGCCTCGACCTGCTGGGCTCTGGCGATCCTTCCGCCTCAGCCTTCCAAGTAGCCAGAATTACAGGCGCACGCTATCACGCATCCTATCCATTTGATTATCAAGACCCTCCACTCCTGAGGTTGCCATCTATGCACAGAACTTTTCCCCAGACCTCCTTGACATCAATTTTTCAATCATGTTTCTTCAAAGTCCCTTAACACACAGCCAAATCATTGGCCACAGCCTGTGAATCATTGTAGAACCTTATGTCTGACTATCTTTCCTCCCAGGCAAAATGAACAACCAGGTGCACTGCTCAAAGTTCAGCCCACTACACTAATTTCCCTTCACCACATGTTTTTTAGGCAAGGACTGCAGTGCTGCAGCTGTCCTCATTCAGGTCACATATGCATATTGCTCAGGGCTATCTGTTAACCAAGTTTGAATGTTTTCTTTCTTAACCAACTAGTTATAGAAAACACCCCATGCAGAATTTTGTCTTTTGGGCAAAATGTTGTTAACATAAATAAGATACTTCTTACCACAGAGAAAGGTCTTGTTTGTACTTAAGTATATATTGGATTTTTAATTTCAAGTGCATTTCTAGGCAAATTTAATTATATCATTGATAAATAATTCATTTTAGTACTAAGCAATTTTAACTTGAATATGGTTGTTCAATAGAAACACTATTGGTATTTGTGCCAGATACTATTTTGTTGTTGGCTGATATCTTGTGCATTGTGAGATATTTAGGAGCATCCCTGGTTTACACCAACTAGATGTCTGCAACACTCCTTCCCCCCAGCTGTGACCCCCCACCCCCCCAAAAGTGTGGGCACGATATCCCCTGTGAGCAGAATCATCAAGTCATCACAGTTGAGAATCAGAGAACTAGAACTGTATGCTGCCTTATTATTGTGCACCATATTGAATATAAGATAGACTTTTTTTTTCTTGTCAGACAGGTACTGTGCCTATGTCATAGCAAGGTTTGAAGGTGGCACATTTCACACATATGCATGAAAATGCAGTAATTATGCATATGAACTACAAAAAGATCAAGACATACACTTCTTAAACACTTAAATGTATAACTGAAAAGTAGAAAGGTAAAAGCAAAAACCTAAGTGTTGTAGGCCATCTTTGTTTTGTAAAAGATACAATTCTTTTGGGAGTTGGGGATAGAAGGATTGGATTGAGCCCAGGAGTTCCAGACCAGCCTCGGCAATATAGGGAGACCTCATACCTACAAAAAAAAAATCAAAAAATCAAAATATTAACCAAGTGTGATGGTGCATGCCTGTAGTCCCACGTACTCCTAGGAGGATGGGAAGGGTGAATCCCTTCAGCCCAAGAGTTTGAGGCTTTTGTGAACTGTGATTGTGCCACTGCACTCCAGCCTGTGTAACATAGTAAGACTTTGACTCAAAAAAAAAAAAGATATAATTCATCTTTTGTCTCACATTTAGAAATTCAAATAACTTCTCCCTGGCGTGATGGAAAAACACAACCTGTAATTATATACCTAAAATTGCTATGAAAGTAGAATTTGGTAGGAAAAAACTATGTCTTTTAGTGTTTATCAGCTTATCATTTAGTTTATTAATTAAGTGTTGCTATCTTTAGACTCAGAGATATAGAAGATGTAATGATATTATAAATCATATACCACATTGAGGTTATTTATTTGCCTATTTATGTCCTCTGGTCTGAAAACTTCTTGGGGGCCAGCAAAATTATGCCTTACTTATCTTTGTTCCTTGAGATTAAAACTTACCCTATTTGTACCCAATATAAAATGTTTAGTAAATATTCCTGAATGAATTGCTCAAGAAATTGAGAAATAAATAACTTTTAATATACTTGTTAATCTTACTTTCATTCTAGATGAGTAAAACACAGGAAAAAATTATTATAGTGATATTGACTTAGTGATTTAGTCACTTTTATACTTAATTCTATGTTTCAGTAAGATTCAACATAATACAGGAACCCTTATCATACATAGGAGCTGGGTTAGATTTTAGGCTGTTTGAAAATCATGCTGGATTTTTGTCCATCTTTATACTTATTTTTAGTGGCCAGTTTGTGATTATGAAGTGTTCATGTTAGATGACTTTGTAACACAAACTAGAATAGCTATTCTTAGACTTTAGTGAGCACAATTGTAATCTGGAGAGTTACATTGACACATTTTGATATTTTGTCATGTGCAAGCTCAAGCAAATTTATAAAGTAGATGTGTGTGTTATCTCCAAGATTCCTTTCAGTGCTCTTTCTCCAACTCTTTGTTATATTGATATTTGCTCCATTTATCAATTTTATCACATTGTTTTCTGAGCTCACCCTTCCCTTATTTCTCCATTTCAATGCACATTCCCTTGAGTGCTTTGTCTTCCACTAGCCTGATCCAAATCCTAAGATATATTATTCACCTTCTAGTCCAGTGGCTTGCAAATGTCCAAACCAAGTCTTTAAAGAAAACAGAGATAATCTTGTCGAAGTTCTTGAGACACATTCTGGAATTTCTAAGATTCCATATGGGAGAATTTAAGGATTACTTCTTGGAGATACCAAACATTCAGTTATTTTTAACTAACATTTAAGGAAAAATGTAGCAATGCCATTTACATTAGGTTAGCATTAATAATAGGTTTTTTATATATTATTTTTCTTGTGATATATACTTTGAAGTAAAAAATACATTTTAATTATACACTAGATTGACTATACTGGTGGAATTTAAGACATTATTGAAAGTCTTTTCACTGGGAGCTGCCACTAGAAAGCAAGATCCACAGGTGTTCCGTGTTCTTATGCATGAGATCCAAGAATCTCAGAAAGTATCTCCCAGGGTGAGCAGGAGGTAGAAAAATATTTTACTTGTGAAGTATTTTAGAGTTTCTTCAAATACTGCACAAGCTAACACTTTTATTTTTTCTGAAGTTCAGTCTTGGTCATATGTAAACTAGAGTAAATAATATTAGAGTAACTAGTCACTCAAGATTAAAGAATAGGACATTTGAGAAGAGCAACTGGCCTATTGAATACTTAGTTTTAAATTTATTTCTAATTTCCAGCTTGGATCTTCATTGTATATACCATTTCCCCAATAGTAACTTCTTTAGTAATCTCTAAAATTATGGTTTCAGTGAAGAATAGAAAAATTATGAAAAATAGAAATTCTCCTCAACTCACTAAAAAAAGTTGGAGAGAGATTAACTGCATATGTTGCAGTGAGTAAATGGAGCATCGTATTAAAAAAAAAAACCTAAGGAATTTTGTAGGGTTTATTAAAAAAATGGCATAGCAGCAAACAAAAAGGCACAATTTTAAGTTTAATGGAGGTGCCATTAAAAATTGCTGTGTGGCACAAGTATGTTTATCCCAGCAATATTCACAATAGCAAGAACATAGAACTGACCGTGCTGCCCATCGAAGGAGGACTGGATTAAAATAATGTGGTACATATACACATTGAAATCTTACACAGTCATGAAGAAGAACAAAATCATGAACTTCACAGCAACCTGGTGCACTTAGAATCTATAATACTGAGTAATCATTCACAAAAACAAGAACTGAGCATCACATGTTCTCACTCATAAGCGAACCTTGAACAATTATAGTGAAACTATAAGAAAAGTTTTGGCAGCAGCTGAAAACTGCTGGGGAAGGGGATTGGGAATCTGCCTGGGGAAAGGGGGGCACACCTCATCAACAGGTGACCTGCATAATGAACATTTGTATACCTAACCCTGAATTGTACCCCACATCTTTACAATCAAAAAATTTTTAAAACTGCAGTGTGAAAAACTTTCTTCATATAAAAATTAGTGGTAATTTTAACTTTTGTCAAATCAGATTATCAATTAGGAAACAATATATTTGGTAAAGTAGTTGGAGTCCTACATGGTGGTTAACGTATGCAATTCTACAAATAGGAAATAGGCATTATATATGTATATATGCAAATCATTGCAATCATTATATGCAGATAATAAGCATTACATATTAACATTATCTGCACCTAACAGACATTATATACAGTAAATGTTACATTTCATATAAATATTCTAAAAAAGTACTTATTAAAAATATCTTATCAGAGTCACGGACTTCTGGCAAGATGGCGACGGGCAGCCTGGTCTATGAAACCCTCTGCAAAGGAGAATGCAGAGGGTCTCTGGCTCTCTCCTGGAGGACTGCGGACCCCAACATTGGCAGCCTGCTCTTCACACGAAGCTCGGCCGCTCGCCGTGGCCACTGCTGAGGCATCACAGCGGTCTGGACAACCACTGCAGTTGCAGACACAGCAGCCGCCAGCACTGCTGCGGCCTCTGTGATGGCCATAGCTCATCACGCCACCCTTGCCTGAGGTGATCCACGATTTCAGTCCTTGAAGCCCCTGCAGGCAAGATCTGCTGGGATCGCTGCCACCTCTGCTGCCACCTTGATGTCCAGCTGGCTGTGGGTCTCCTCCTGTGTGCCCTGAGGCAGGCTTCCATCGGCCAGGTTCCTGACCAGCCCCACCCGCTCTGGGGCAAGCAGCTGAGATAGCACTATCTGCTGGCAATTCAAGGTAACAACACCAAAGTGGGAGAAACAAGCTTGAAAAAGAGACTGGCCAGATTTGAGTGGTGAACGGAGAGTGATCTGAACTGTCCTTCACAGCAGGCCAGGGGCAACTGACCCTAACTGTGAACTAATTTACCAGCTTGAAAAGAAAGCTAGAAATCAGAGCTGAAAGGACATTGGACAAATGAAAAGTCTCAGAGTGTGCTCGATTGGTTCTGTTAGTTTAATGACTTGATTCTATTCCTATTGTTTTGTTCCTTTTTTTTCCTCTTCCTTTTCTTCTCTTTTCTCCTCTCTGTAAAGCATATCTTTGTACAGAGGAACAGCACACCAATAAGGTGGTTGGTTAGCTTGTATGTTAGCATCATTGTATTTTTTTTTTGTATGGAAGCTGGTTAGTCTGTAGCTGTGGTCTATTGTTTTCATCTGTTTCAGTTTAGGTCTCTATTTCCATTTGTTGGTACAATCATCTGTTTCCCCCCTTACTCCTCTTTCTCTCCACCCCACTCTTCTCTCCACTGTCTGCTCCATTCTCTTCCCTCCACTAACCACATTTTATTTCAGGGAGTAAACCTACAGCCCCACTGCATGGACAGATTCCAAGGCAGTGGGAAGTGGGTTTCAGATAATCCATACACCTCTTGGCAAATACTAGGACCTGTAGGTAGATTTTGAATCACAGCTCCCTCCTTAAGTAAATCTCAAAACTTCAAAAAAGACCACCCCCAACCTACAGTGCAACTTCAGAATTGAATAAAGTAAGAGGGCATACATAAAGAATAGGAGATTGAACAAACAGAAGTAAAAGCAATCCCTCTATCCCTGAATAATAGAATTAAAGAAGATGGTGACGTGGAAGGAAGAAAAAAGTAGGGAGGGGGAAAAAATCCACACAAATGAAGAAAAACCAAAAGAAGAAGATAAGTCTCACACAGACCCCTGGGAGATCAGACACTAAGGAAACAGATTCCGGAACACAAACAATGAAGAGCCCTCAGAATGACTGGTCACATGCAACAAACCCAGAAATCAAGACATTAATAGAGAGAATTAAAAAAATTGAGGAGAGACAAGAGGAAAATAGGAAGGAGCTGATGTCAGAAATAGCAGCAGTAAAGAACACTGGGATGGAAATAAATAACAAACTAATGAGGATGGAAAGCGGAATTAGCCAAGCAGAAGAAAGAATCTCAGAGTTCGAAGACCAAAACACAGAACTAACCCAAACTGTCAAAAGCATAGAAGAGAAGCTCAAAAAGACAGAACAACACCTTCAAGAGATGAATGATCACTTCAAGAGACCGAACCTAAGAGTAATGCGCCTTCCTGAGGCAGAGAGAGAAACAGAGATCACACTGGAACAAACATTTCATGAAATCATTCAAGAAAACTTCCCTCATCTCATCAAGGATGTAAAAATTCAAACAAAAGAGATTCAGAGAACCCCTTCAAGACAACAAATGAAAAGACCAACTCCCAGACATATAATAATTCACTTAAACAAAGTAGCTATAAAAGAAAAAATCCTAAAGGCTGCAAGAGAAAAAGTTCAGACTAAGTACCAGGGAACACCAATTAGAATAGCAGCAGATTTATCTACAGAAACCCTCCAGGCTAGGAGAGCTTGGAGCCCTATCTTCAAAGTTCTAAAAGATAAACAATTTCAGCCGAGAATAACCTACCCAGTCAAGCTAAACTTCATCAGTGAGGGAGAATTGAAATCTTTCCCAGATATCCAATCCCTAAGAACCTATGCTGCCACAAGACCACCTCTACAAGAAACACTTAAGAAAGTATTGAACACAGAAGAAAAGGAAAAAAGAACAATGTTCTTCATAAGAATATAGGCAAAAGATTAAAAACACACATGATCTGACTGTAAAACCAAAAGAAAGACAACACACAAACAGGAAGAACAACAACTCTGTAAGAACATTATGATAGGGATCAACTCTCACATTTCAATACTTAGTTTGAATGTGAATGGATTAAATGCACCACTGAAAAGACATGGAATGACAAAATGGATAAAATATCACCAGGCAACAACTATTGCCTTCAAGAGACTCACCTCACTAGAAAGAACACTCATGAACTCAAAGTAAGAGGACTGGAAACAAATTGTCAGGCGAATGGAAGACAAAAGAAAGGAGGAGTCATGATCTTAATCTCAGACAAAATACCCTTTAAGCTATCAAAAATTAAAAAAGATACAGAAGGCCACTACATAATGATAAAAGGTTCAATCCGTCAACAAGAAATATGCATCCTAAACATATCTGCACCAAACATAGGAGCACCAACTTTCATAAAGCAGCTCCTAGGTAAACTAAAAAAAGATAGCGACTCCAATACTGTTATAGCTGGGGACTTCAATACCCCACTCACAACCCTAGACAGATCATCAGGACAAAAAAATCAGCAATGAGATCTGAAACCTCAATATGACTCTTGATCAAATGGACTTAATTGATATCTACAGAACCCTCCATCAAAAGACCACAGAATACACATTCTACTCATCACCTCATGGGATGTACTCTAAGATCAACCACATACTTGGCCATAAATCAAGCATAAGCAAATTTAAGAGAACTGAAATTTTACCATGCACCTATTCGAACCACAGTGGAATAAAATTAAACATTAACACCAACAAGTTCCCCCCAAAACCCACAAAGATATGGACACTAAACAGCATGATACTAAACAACTCCTGAGTCAATGATGAAATCAAAACAGAGATTAAAAGATACCTGGAAACAAATGAAAATGAAGAAGTATCTTACAAAAATCTCTAGGACGCCATGAAAGCTGTAGTAAGAGGGGAATTTATATCCCTACAAATGCACATGAAGAAAATAGAAGGATCACAGATCAACAGCCTAACAAGCCACCTAAACAAGCTGGAAAAGCAAGACAACAAAAATCCTAATTTCAGCAGAAGAATCCAGATCACCAAAAGAAAAGCCCAAATCCAGGACATAGAAGACAAAAAGATAATACAAAAAAATCAATGAAACAAAAAGCTGGTTCTTTGAAAGGATAAACAAGATTGATGGTCCCCTAGCTAGACTGACCAAGAAAAAGAGTGAAAAAGCCCGAATAAACACAAACAGAAGCACAAAATATGCAGTCACATCTGATCCTAAAGAAATACAAAAGATCATTAAAAACTACTATGCACACTTATATGGAAACAAACTTGAAAACCTTTCAGAAATGGAGGACTTTCTGTCATCACACAACCTGGCTAGGTTGAAACAAGAAGAAATTGAGACCCTAAATAGACCAATAACAAGTAAGGAAATTGACTACGTAATAAGAAAACTACCTACCAAAACTACGTAATAAGAAAACTACCTACCAAGCCCTGGACCAGATGGCTCTCCAGCAGAATTCTGCAAGACATTTAAGGAGGAGCTTCTACCAAGCCTACTGAAAGTATTCCAGGTGATTGAGAAAGATGGAACTCTCCCCAAACCATTTTACAAAGCTAACATCACATTGATACCCAAGCCAGGTAAAGACCCAACAAAGAAAGAGATCTACAGGCCAATATCTTTGATGAACATAGATGCTAAAATTCTCAATAAGATCCTAGTGAACCGGAATCAACAGCATATCTCAAAAATCATCCTTCATGACCAAGTAGGCCTCATCCCTGGGATGCAAGTCTGGTTCAACATTCGTAAAACCATAAATGCAATTAAATACATCAACAGATGTCAAAACAAAAACCACATGATTATATCATTAGGCGCAGAAAAAGCTTTTGATAAAATCTAGCACCGCTTCTTGATAAAAACCCTCGAATATCTAGGCATACGTGGAACATACCTCAAAATAGTAAAAGCCATCTATGAGAAACACACAGCCAGCATACTCCTAAATGGACAAACACTGGAACCATTTCCCCTGAAAACTGGAACAAGACAAGGAGGCCCACTCTCATCCCTCCTGTTAAATATAATATTGGAAGTCCTGGCTACAGCAATCAGAGAAGAGAAGGCAATCAGGGGTATTCAAATAGGAAAAGAGGAAGTCAAGCTGTCTCTCTTTGCAGATGACATGATCGTGTACCTTGAAAACTCAAGAGAATCTGTCAAAAACCTCATTACACCGATAAAGGACTTTGGCAAAGTCTCAGGATATAAAATAAATGTGCAAAAGACAATCGCATTTCTTTACACCAATAATAAACAAACAGAAACCCAAATAAAAACCACAATTCCATTCACAATAGCCACAAAAAAAATGAAATACCTTGGCATCTTCCTAATCAGAAATGTGAAAGACCTTTACAATGAAAACTACAAAACACTGCTCAAAGAAATCAAAGATGGCACAAACAAGTGGAAAAATAGCCCATGCTCATGGATTGGAAGAATCAACATTGTGAAGATGTCCATCTTACGTAAGGCAATCTACAGATTTAATGCAATACCCATCAAATTACCAGCAACATTCTTCTCAGACCTAGAAAAAACAACAAAGGAATTCATATGGAAACACAAACGACCAAGAGTAACCAGAACAATCCTCAGCAAAAACAACAACAACAACAACAACAAAGCTGGTGGTATCACATTACCAGACTTCAAACTTTACTATAAAGCTACAATAATCAAAAGAGCTTGATATTGGTACAGGAACAGGCATATAGATCAATGTAATAGAATTGAGATTCCAAAAGCAAAACTTCAATTTCTCAACCAACTCATCTTCGACAAAACCTCCACCACCTACCACTGGGGAGAGGAGAACCTATTCAGTAAATGGTGCTGGGAAAACTGGCTGACCACATGCAGAAGATTGAAACAAGACCCCTATCTATCCTCATACACAAAAATTAACTCTAAATGGATCAGAGACCTAGATGTAAAACCTCAAACCATAAGAACCTTAGAAAATGAAGGACATACCCTCATGGAAATTGGAACTGGCATCCAGTTCCTGAACAAAACCCGAAACCCACAGGCCGCAAGAGATAAGATAGACAAGTGGGACCTCATTAAACTGACAAGCTTCTGCAAAGTCAAAGAAACCATCAAGATAGCGGGCAGTCAGCCTACAGACTGGGAAAAAGTATTTGCCAACTCCAGGTCTGACAAAGGCTTAACATCTTGGATCTACAAGGAAGTTAAACGTACTGAAAAGAAAAAGAAAAAAAAACCCATTATAAAGTGGTCAAAAGATATGAACCGACACTTCTCAAAGGAAGACATCCGAGCTGCCAATAGACACATGAAAAAATGTTCAACCTCACTAATCATCAGGGAGATGCAAATCAAAACCACACTGAGATACCACCTAACTCCAGTCAGAATGGCAATTATCAATAACTCAAAAAATAACAGTTGCTGGAGAGGTGTGATGAAAAGGGAGCACTTCTACACTGTTGGTGGGAGTGCAAACTAGTACAACCTCGGTGGAAAACAGTATGGTGATTCCTAAAAGCTCTAAATATTGACCTCCCATATGACCCTGCAATCCCCCTACTGGGAATATATCCTGAAGAACTCAAATCACTCTATATAAAAGATACCTGAACACGTATGTTTATCACAGCATTGTTCACAATAGCAAGAACCTGAAGCAACCATGCTGTCCATCAAAAGAGGACTGGATTAAAATATGTGGTACATATACATGATGGAATACTATGCAGCCATAAAAAAGAACAAAATCATGAATTTTGCAACAACCTGGATGGTACTTGTGTTGATAATACTGAGTGACCTCTCACAGAAACAAAGATCTGAGTATCACATGTTCTCACTCATATAGTGAATCTTGAACATCCAATGTAATACTATAAGAAAATGACTGACAGTGGTGGGAAACTATGGGGGGTGAAGGGGAAGGGAGATGGGATTAACAGTAGTAAATATCTGTCTGGGGATGGGGAGACACCTCTTATCAACAAGGGTTCCTGAACGAAGCATATTTGTATACCTAACCCTTAACTATACCCCACAATATCATAATAAAAAATATTGATTAAAAAATAATAAAATAAAATAAAACATAACAAAATCTTATCAGTAGATCAATGACATTTTGAAAATAGAAAACATCAGATTCATTAAGCTTTCTATCTTATCTTGCAGATGACATTAAGATTCAGAAAGATAAAATGAAGACTGAAGGTCAAATAACTAGTTAATCGGAGGGCTCGAATGAGAAATACAAGGTACGCAAATTCTCAACCTAAAAGTAGTTTCTCATCTCCACAAACCAACTAAAATATGATTGGTTATATAGAGATTTTGCTTGTATTTCAATATACTTTATGTTAGTTCTCAATTGAAAGAATATTTCTCAATTATGTTTCTTGATTTAATTTTGGATACATAAATGCTTGCTGTGAATTTAGATACATTCCTGGCTTCAGACAAATCCATAAACCTGATGAATCAAGAACTTTAATCAACAGGATAGACAGAACCTTTGAAATACTAAACAATAAAATTGAACGGAAGGAATTTCAGCCATTTCTTTTTCTTTTTCCTTTTCCTCTTTACCACATAACTTTGAATCGTTTTTAAATCCCCTGGAGTGCTAACTTCAGCTGAAGAGTTCTGTAAGATGTAAATTCCCAACTTCACAGAAATGTGAAATGCAGCACTTTTTCAGTTTCAAAAGTATTTTAATTTTTATCTTTTAAACCTCTAATGGCCTTTGTCTATCCATGACATTTTTATTTGTAGGTATGGTTTTAATTTTGTACACTAAGGCAAATGTATAAGCAAAGATGAAAAGACCAGAGTCTACTGAAAAGTCAGACAGAGAAATCCTATCTTTTGCTATTTAAGAGGATAATAAAATGGGTTATCTTCTATTCTTTTGTTAAATAATAGAAGCATCACTGTAGTGATTTAGATGAAGGATTTTAGAATTTTCATCTCTAACCAAGGATTATTTCAGGTCTTTTCCTCTTGAATTTTACAACAGCAAATTCAAAACAAAAAACAAACAAACAAGCAGACAAAAAATCCCAGGAAATTAGAGTAGGTAGGTTAAAAAAAAAAAAAGGTCATCGACTTGATTCACATGTAGTCGAGAGATTTTTGTTTGGTGAACATTGTAATGTGAAGAAATTATCAGTACAAGACCTCAACAATTATAAATGATTAAGGGTTAAGTGAGGCATTTATTTTGAAAGAAGCATGGGGGAGAACTCTATAAATTGCTTATGAAAATCACTTTAGACTTGTTTAAATCAGAGATACTTGACAGTTTAAAAAAAGTCTGAAACTTAAGACTAAATGGACATTTTTAGAAAACTACATTTCAAACTAAAAAAGGAATATACTTCAGTTTGCATCATAGTACTTACATCTGGCAATGAATATCCTGAAATAAAAAGAAAAGGGAAAGCACACAAAGGAACAACTTCAAAAGAATAAACCAGATCAATGATTCATGTATTTTTCACGTTCCATGTGTTTAACTCTTTGTTAAATTTTTATTCCTTTATGATGCATTCTTATTAAGTGACGTACAAGGGAAAAAGGAAAGAGGAATTCAGAAAATGGGGTAGAAGGATAGACATGTTCTTGAATTCGCTACTACTAGAACACCATGGCAGGAAAATGCTTTTCATCTTATTCCTTTGGCTTGCTACCTTGTTCCTCTTCAGCTGTTCTCCACTTTCCTTGACATGCCCATTCAAACTCTGACCCTTGGTCTTAGCATAACATTACTTTTGTCTCTAGAGAATGTCACAGCTGCCTGCTGAAGGCTCACTCAGAGTATCCTGTCTCCACCTCAGACTCTCTTTACTTTCCTCCTATCAGTTATTGGTATTGTTTTTTCTTATCTCTACAAAAGAGTATTTTTCCTCCTTTCCAAAACTAATTTATCCTCTGCCTCTCCTGCCACCTTAGGGAATTTCCTTCACTAAGTATCTACTCCTATGCCTTCATGTCCAATATCTTCTTTTTAGATTTTTCCCCTGGTAAACAAACTTGCTTGATGCTTCAAGTGACCATTCTATTTCTCTCTTTTCCTTTACCACCAAAATGAATGACAAATAATATTCTACAGCTGCTGTTTATTCCTTCACTTCCCACTCATTTGTTATTCCTTTTCATTTTACATATGCTCCCTCATTTAATGCATTTATTAAATCAAGTGTCCATTTTGTTTGGATAAATTCTATGCATGTATTTCTGGAATTAGCCTCCAGAAAAGATAGCAATTGTCCTCAAGTTAAGTAAAAAAACAATTTAATGGAATAATATTAGGTCATACAAAGAACTAATGGGAAAACTATGCACATGTTTCAAAGATTAAGCAGGAAAGAGCTAATAACTCAATAATAAAAGCACAAATAATCCAATTTTTTAAAATGGATAAAAATATAAAGACATTTCTTCAAAGAACATGTACAAATGGCCAATAAACACACAAACAGATTCTCAACATTTTTAGTCATTAGAAAGGTTAAGGCAAATCCACAAAGAAACTTCTTTATACTCATTAGGATGACTATAATTACAAAGACACACAATAAAAAGAATTGACAAGGATGCGGATAAATTGAAATGACCTTATATTGCTGGTGAAATGTAAAATGGTGCAGACATATTGGAAAATGGTTTGATAATTCCTCAAAATATTATTAATCTGTGTGTCCACTGATGATTGAGGAATAAAGAAAATGTAAATATACAATAGAGTACTATTCAGCATTATAAAAGAAGAAAATTTTGTCATTTGTGACAAAACAGATGAACCTGGAGGACATGATACTAAGGAAAATAAGTCACGCAAAGAAAGACAAATACCTTATAATCTCACTTATATGTAGAATCTAAAATAGTTGAATCCTTAGTAGCAGAGATTAGAATGGTTGGTGCGAGGGCCTGAGAGAGGAGAGGGGAGACAGGGAAATGTTGGTTAAGCAGTAAAGTTTCAATTAGACAGGATGAATATATTCTAGTGATCTACTGAACAGCATGACAACTACAGTTAATAATAATGTATTGTATACTGAAAATTGCTAAGTTATTAGATCTTAAATGTCACACAAAACTATAAATACATGAGGTAATGACATATTAATTAGTTTGCTTTAATCATTTCACAATATATGTATGCATATGTACATAAAAAGAGTAAATTATGTAGCATAAATATATAGGTTTTTTTGTCAGTAATACTTTAATAACGATGGAGAAAAAAGTATACATTAAATCAGTAAAAGATTTTTAAAAATGTAAAACGTGGAGTTGCCATATGGCTGGGCAATACCACTCCTGTATAGTCAAGAGAAATGACAACATGTGTCTCTGTGTCATGTCATAACAGTATTACTCATAATAGCCAAAAATTGAAAACAACACAAAAGTCCATTAACTAATGAATCAAAAAACAAAATGTGATATATCTGTGCAATTATGCAACAACAGAAAGGAGTGAAATGCCGATATATCCAACAATACGTATGAACCTTGAAAATGTTAAGATAAGTGAAATAAGCCATTCATGAAAGATTGCATGTTGTATAACTCCACTCATATGAATGTCCAAAGCAGGCAGATCTAAAAAGACAGAAAAAAGATTTGTGTTTGCTTGGAGGGTGATTAGAGTTGACCACTAATGGGTGCATAGTTTTTAGGAAGGTGATTAAAATATTCTAAAATTAGATCTTGGCGATTGCAAACTCTGTGAATATGTTAAAACTAGTACACTGTAAACATTAAGTGGGTGAACTTTAAGATTTGTGAATTATGTCTCAAAAAAGTTTTTAAAAAATCAATCAAGGGCCAAGGCAGTTCATTCAGAAGAAGACATAGGCAGCTCTGGCCATAAGACAAGCCAGATTTCCATGAAGCCAGTAGTCTTGCCACACTTCGATATATACTGCCTCTGCTATCAGTTGAAAGAGATACTGAGTGTTGGTGGTGGCAAAGCCTAGGTCTCCTAACTTCTTTGTGTCAGTGACTTCAGACTCATGTCCTGAGTATGAGCATCTGATTTCTTGAGTTTAAGACAAATCTCTGATGTCTAACTTCAAGGAATTTTGGGAAACAAGCACCTGACCTTTTATATAAAACAAAAAAGATATCCCATTTCCTAATTATAGGCAGTGAATTCAAACCTTAGGCAGCCATAAAAGGATAACTGTTAGCAATAGTCTCTCCAGAAAAATTTGGATATATTTTCCTTATGGTCAGTTGGACTCTGTAACTAAATGACTTGGTTAAATCTGAACATTAGAATATACACGACTGAAAAGAAACAAGCTAAGGTGGTGGCATAGGCAGTAGGACTAGGAGTCCCAGTGTGAGTGAGTGAATGTATGGAAAATTTTGCATATGTGTCTTTGAGTAAGTGGGCATATGAGTGACTGACTGAGTGGGGTCTTGGGTGCAAGTGGCCAGGGCTTTCCTGGTGAAGCTACTGCTGCTGCAGTTGCTCTGCTTGAACCCAGTGCTTCCTGGAGCACAGAAGCTGAATGACATTTTTTAAAATAAACAAAGTCCTTCCCAGGAAGAAACTGTCAGAAGTGACTGCCAGATTCAGTCTCTCCCTCACCACTGTAGCACCTAGCTGGACATTGGCAACAACAGCTGTGGAGGGAGCACAGTGACATAGTGAGAGGCAGAGACCCACTGGAGAAGGCAAAACAGGCACCCTGACACCATTTTGAAAACTAGGTGGGAAGTTCTCTTGCTTACTCACCATGGAGCAACAGACCTGATCTTTGTGACCAGAGGGTTAACTACTCAGGTAATGATATGATTAAATACAAAATTTTGGAGGGAGAGAATGAGTGTTGAGTCTCGGGCAACCCACCCCCTACCCAGATTCAACCTTAGAACAAAGGGTGTGACCAAAAAAGGATGAGGAGGACCCCTGAAGAGATCAGCCATGAGTCCTGGGCTGGCCCAACCCCCGCCTTCCCAGCAATTCTCTGAACATCAGACCCACATGGCTGGGGCACAACTGAGAGGAACAAACCCAGGTGGGGCCTGGATGTCAGCCATGATAGGAGATCTCTAGTTCAGGATAAGTCTGGCTAGGGTTTTCCTTATCCACACCAGCACCTGGGGAGGAGACAATCCTGCACTTCCCCACTGGAGGGGATTCCCCTGACCATACTAGAGTGGGAGGGGACGCCCACTCACCCCCACTGCCACCTCCTCCTTCCCTGGGCTGGACACTGGGGAGATTGTTAATGGCATTGGGGAGATTGTGGATGACACCACAGCTCCTCAGGAGGAAACAGAGAGGAAAAATAACAGAAACTGTCACAAGAGGTCACTTAGAGTCCAATTTTGTGTGTGTATGTGTGTGTGTGGACTTCAATGTGTATGTAAATATTTGATCAGCATTCCCACCACCTTTTTTCTCTTTCTTTTTTCTTATTTTCTTTTTTCAGTTTAATCTGTATGTGAATGCATGTGGAAAGATTTGATTTACATTCCTCCTTCTTTTTTTTCTCCTTTCATTTTGAGTTGAGTGTGTGTGTACACTTTTCTTGTTTTTTGTTTTTGTTTGGGAGTTTTGTTTCGTTTTGTTTACCTATTTGTGTGCATGTGTTTTATTGTTTGTTTTTGCTTTGGTTTCTGTACTTTTTTCTGTTTTTTGTTTTGTTTATTTTATTATATTTTATGTTATGTCCATTCTATTTAATTCTACTTTTCTCTCTTCTCCTCAATGCTTTTACTTTATCTTGGAATTAGGGGGTATACAAACATACCCGTTGCTTTATCATATAGAGTAGTGTTGGGAAGTGGGTCTCAGGGAGCCCATGCACAACTCAGTGAAAATTGTGATTAGCAAGTAGTTTCTGAATCCTAGCTCCCCATCCTCCACATTATTTGGCTATCAAAAAGACACCCCCAGGCCTGTTTTAAAATAAAACAAATTCAGAGCCCTAGTAAGGGAAGAATAGAAGACTGAGCAAACATCAGAAGTCAAGACCTTTCCCGCTGCCACTGAATAACAGAACTAGAGAGAAAAGAAAGAGATCTGTTACAAATTAGGAAAAATCAATGAAAGACCATGGGTACTTCCCAGTTACCAAAGAGGCAAACCTGACAAATCAGACCTCTGATTCCCCAAAATGGAAGCCACCAATGAGTGGACCCAGAATACAATAGGGATTTGAGAATTTATAGAAAGAGTGAATAAAACCCAAGAGAGAAAATATGAAATACTGAAAGAACTTATAACAGAGATTTTGGTTATAATGAACTTCATCCAGGAAATAAAAAATAAGATGACAAGTATGGAAAGCAGAATTAATCAAGCAGAAGAAATAATCTCAGAGCTTTAAGACCAAAATATGGAATTAACCTGAGCTGTAAAAAACATAGAAAGAAAACTCAGACAGAAAGAACAAAGCCTCTAAACAATGTGTGATTATATCAAGAGGCTGAACCTATGCCTGATTCGTATCCCAGAAGAGGAAAGGCAAACAGAACACCTTGGAGCAAGTATTCCAGGAAGTTATCCAAGACAACTTTTCCCATCAAACCAGAGACATAGCCACCTAAACACAAGAGATTCAGAGAACTCCCACAAGACATCAAAGTGAAGACCAAACCCTAGACACATAGTAATTCACTTACAACAAGTAGGTACAGAAGGAAAAAAATAACCAAAAAAACCCCCAAAAAACAAAAAACTAAAGGCAGCAAGAGAAAAAGGTCAGACTACCTCCCAGGGAAGACCAATCAGAATAGCAGCAGATCTATTGGCAGAAACGCTGCAAGCTAGAAGGGTCTAGAGCCCAAATTTCAAAGTCCTCAAGGATTAAAAACTCAACAAAGAATTTCCTACCCAGCCAAGCTCAGCTTCATCAGTGCTGGAGAATTAAAATCCTTCCCAGATTTCCAATCCCTAAGAGATTATGCAGCTTCCAGAGCAGCTCTACAGGAGACATTTAAAAAGGTATTAAGAACAGAAGAAAGAAAAAAAAATCACACACTTGCCAAAAGAATAGAATACCAAATCAACAGACTGAAAACTTGAAAACATTCACATAGTCAACTCAAAAGTTGTAAGAAAACAAAGAAAAAACTTTATGAGAACCTCATGACAAGGATAAACACTCATATTTCAGTAATCATCCTCAATATGAATGTACTAAGTATACCACTGAAAAGACGTAGAATGTCAAACTTGATTTAAAAAAAAGCACTACCTAATAATTTGCTTCATTGAAGAAACTCATGTCACCACAAGTAATGCACATAGACTCAAAGTTAGAACCTGGAAAACACATTTCTAGGCAAACAGGTCACAAAAGAAGGCAGGAGTCATGATCTTAGTGTAAGACAAAACAATCTTTAAGCAACCAAAAAATTTAAAAGATATGGAAGGACACTACACAATGATAAAAGGTTCAATCTATCAACAAGAAATATTCATCCTGCCGGGCTCAGTGGCTCAGCCTGTAATCCCGTACCTTTGGGAGGCTGAGGTGAGTGGATTGCCTAAGCCCACAGGTTTGAGACCCGCCTGGGCAGGCGAGACCTCATCTCTACAATAAATCAAAAAAATTAGCTGGGTGTGGTAACATGTGCCTGTAGTTCCAACTACTTGGAAGGTTGAGGCGGAAGGATCATCAGAGCCCAGGAAGTAGAGGCTGCAGAGGCCGGGAGCAGCCACTGCACTCCAGTCTGGGCAACAGTGAGACTCCAACTCAAAAAAAAAAAAAAATATCCATCCTAAATATATATGCACCCAACACAGGAGCAACAGCACTTATAAAACAACTACTAATTAAACTAAAAAATGATATTGACTCTACCACTGTAATAGCTGAGAATTTAAATAACCCACTAAACAACCCTAGATGGATCATTGAGGAAAAAAAAATAAACAAAGAGATCCAGAACCTGAACTTGGTGCTTGATCAAATGGCTTTTATAAATACCTACAGAATACGTCACCCAACAACCACAGAATTTACATTATACTCATCACCACATGGAACATACTCCAAGATTGATCACATCCTCAGTCATAAACCTAGCATAAACACATTTCATAATATTGGAATACAGCCATTTACCTTCACAGAACTCAGTGGATTAAAAATAAATATCAACACCAACAAAATTCCCTCCAAGTTCACAAAGACATGGACACTAAACAGCACATTGGTGAATGACTCATAGGTCAATACAGAAATCAAAATAGAAATTAAAATAATCCTGGAAACAAATTAAATGAAAGAAAGAGCTTACCAAAACTTCTGGGATGCCACAAAATCAGTTCTAAGAGGGAAATTTATACTTCCGTGAACCCACATCAAGAAAACGGAAAGATCACAAGTTAACAGCCTAAAATATCACCTATGGCAGCTAGAAAGGCAAAATCCTCAAAGCCTTAACTTTGGGAGAAGAATCCAAATCACCAAAATAAAAGTCTAAATACAGGACATAGAAGACAAAACCGGCCGGGCTCGGTGGCTCAGCCTGTAATCCCGCACCTTTGGGAGACTGAGGTGAGTGAATTGCCTGAGCCCGCAGGTTCGAGACCCGCCTGGGTAGCGAGACCTCATCTCTACAACAAATCAAAAAATCAGCCGGGCGTGGTAGCGCGCGCCTGTAATTCTGGCTACTCGGAAGGCTGAGGGGGAAGGATCGCCGAAGTCCAGCAGGTCGAGGCTGTGATGGGGGGGAGAGTCACTGCACTCCAGTCTGGGCGATAGAGTGAGACTCCAACTCAAAAAAAAAAAGAAGACAAAACCACCACCCAGAAAAAAAAAAAAAAACAAGAAAACAAAAACTGGTCCTTCGAAAGGATAAACAAGATTGATTGACTTCTTATCAAACTGACCTGGAAAAAGAGAGAAAAGGCCCAAATAGACACAATCAGAAATGCAAGGGATCAAATCACAACTGACCCAGAAGAAATACAAAAGATTGTCAGAGGTTACTATGCACACCTTTATGGAAACAAACTCTAAAACATAAATGAAATGGAGGACTTTCTGACATCACATGACCTCCCAAGGTTGAAGCAAGAAGACATTGAGACATGAAATAGACCAATAACAAACCAGAAAATTGACTCCGTCGTAAGAAAACTACCTAAAAAAAAAAACCCTGAACCAGACAA
Source organism: Carlito syrichta (assembly GCF_000164805.1). Taxonomy (NCBI): domain Eukaryota; kingdom Metazoa; phylum Chordata; class Mammalia; order Primates; family Tarsiidae; genus Carlito; species Carlito syrichta. Next base: position 404,919 of record NW_007067359.1, on the reverse strand, counting down.
CTTTTCAGTAGAATTCTACAAAACATACAGGGAGGAGCTGATATTCATCCTATTGAAATCATTCCAAGGAATTGGCAGTAGCGGGATACTGCCAGGGTGGGAATAGGGTATGGGGCATAACATAACATAAATAAGGGTACCTGATGGCAAACCAGGCAAAATGGGGATATAATGGAGGCCCAAACTTTACCTATATGATGCTCTTTTGTATACCTAATCCTGAGTTGTATCCCACATCCCTAAAATAGAACATATAGAAAAAATTTAAAAAGAAAGTACTCCAGGCCATTGAGAAAGACAGAACTCTCCCCAAAACATTTTACAAAGCTAACATCACACCGATACCCAAACTGGGTAAAGCTCCAACAAAAAAGAAAACTACAGGCCAATATTCCCAATGATCAAAAATTCTCAATAAGGTTTTAGCAATTTGGAGCCAAAAACACATCTCTAACATCAACCACTGTGACCAAGTAGGTTTCATACCTGGGATGGAAGGTGGTTCAACATCCACAAGACCATAAATGTAATCAAATACATCAACAGATGAAAAACAACAACCACAAGATAACATTATTAGGTTCAGAAAAAGCTTTTGATAAAACCCAGCATCCCTTCTTGATAAATACCTTGAACACCTAGGAATAGAAGAAACATCCCTCAAAACAGTAAGCACTTTCTATGATAAACTCATAGCCAGTATATTGCTAAATGGACAGAAACTGGAAGCATTTTCCCTGAAAACCAGAATGAGACAAGGCTGCCCACCTTCACTGCTCCTATTCCATATTGGGTTGGAAGTCCTAGCTAGAACAATTAAATAAGAGAAGGAAATCAGGAGTATACAAATACATAACAGAGAAGCTAAGTTATCCCTCTTTGCTAATGATATGATCTATACCTCAAAAATCCAATAGAATATGTCAAAAATCTCCTTGCACTGATTAAGAACTTTGGCAAAATTTCAGGGTACAAAGTAAATATGCAAAAGACAGCTGAATTCTTATACATCAACAACAAACAGAGAAACAAATAAAATGCACAATTCTATTCACAATAGCCACAGAAAAATGGAATACCTTGGCATCTTCCTAACCAGAGAAGTGAAAAATTATTACAGTGAAAAACTACAAAACGTTGCTCAAAGAAATTCAAGAAGACACAAACAAATGGATAAATATTCCATGCTCATTGGTAGGAAGATTCAACATTGTTAAGATGTCCATCCCACCAAAGGCAATTTATACATTCAACGCAATACTCATTAAATTACCAACATCATTCCTCTCAGACATGGAAACAACAATACAGAAATTCATATGAAAATGTAAATGACCCCAAATAGCCAAAAAATTCTTAGCAAAAGAAAAAAAGCAGGAGGTATCACACTTCCAGACTGCAAACTTTCTTATAAGGCTACAATAATCAAAACAGCCTGGTATTGATACAAGAACAGGCATATAGAACAATGGAACATCATAGAGATTTCCGGAAGCAAAACCTCAATTTCTCAACCAACTCATCTTTTAAAAAGTCTTTACCAACAACCACTGGGAGGAAAACCTATTCAGTAAATGGTGCTCGGAAACTGGCTGACTACATACAGAAGATTGAAACAGGACCCCTACCTATCAACATACACAGAAATCAATTCTAAATGCATCAAAGTCCTAAATGTAAAATCTCAAACTATAAGATTCTTAGAAAATGCAAGAGACACCCTTATGGGAATTGGAGTAGGCAACCAATCCCTGATCAAAATCCCAGATATCCTTGCTACTAGAGAAAAGATAGACAAGTGGGACCACATTAAACCGAAAAGCTTCAGCAAAGCAAAAGCAACCATCAAGGAATGGGGAGACAGCCCACACACTGGGAAAACAATATTTGCCAACTGTATATCTGACATACAGGATGTACAAGGAACTCAAAGGAGTCAAAATTAATCAACAAACAGCCCCATTAAAAAGTGGACAAAAGGGTAACCCCTTCAGGGCCCCTCCCACTGTGGGAACTTTTCTGTCTTCTCAATAAATCCTGCTTAAAATTAAAAAAAAAAAGTGGAAAAAAGACATGAATAGAAATTTCTCAAAAGAAGACATATGGGCAACCAACAGATACATGAAAAAGTGCTCAGCCTCACTAATCAGAAAAATGCAAATGAAAAGCCGCATTGAGATACCACCTAACCCCAGTAAGAATGGCCATCATTAATAAACCAAAAAACAACAGATGCTGGCGAGGGTGCAGAGAAAAGCAAAAGCTTCTGCATTGCTAGGGGGAATGCAAACTAGTTCAACCTCTATGGAAAACACTGCGGTGATATCTAAAAGAACTAGAAATTGACCTTCCATATCACCCAGCAATTTCCTGACTGGGAATATACCCATAACTAAAATCAATCTACCAAAAAGATATCTGCACATGCATGTTTATTTCAGCGCTATTCACAATAGCCAAAACATGGAACCGAGTGTACTGCCCATCAAAACTGGACTGCTAAGAAATGTGGTACATATGTACAGTGGGTTATTAAGCAACCATAAAGAAGAACAAACATATGGACTATACAGCAACTTGGATGAATTTTGAGTGTATAATACTAAGTGTTCTATCACAGAAACAAAGAACTGAGTACCACATGTTCTCATTCATAAGTAGACACTGAATATTTACCATAATATCATAAAAAGCGATTGGTAATAGCAGGACACTGCCAGGGAAGGTTGGCACATAACATTAATAGGGGTACCTGTTCTCACACCTGGCGAAGTGGGGCCCAAACCTTACTTATACAATGACCACCTTGTATATCTAATCCTGAATTGTATCCTACATCTCTAAAATTAAAAAAAAGAAAAAGAAGAAAAAAAAATTACACAGGCTGATATCCTTCAACCTGTAAGATTTTTAAATTCTCCCTCGACTTCTCTTAATTGAGATTCGATTTTTCCAGGCATTAACAAAAATTTTAGAGTTCTTTTTATTCTCATATTCCCTACAACCAACGAGTGGTGAATTTTTAAACTCTATTGTCATATCCCTACTCAATTAAGAAAATAAATTATTATTACTGATATTCTAATTAATTTAAGCCCCTGTAATTTTCCATTCAGTTTATTTTGATTACATTCTAATAGAATTTTCCTCTTTCGCAATATCAATCCACTTCACATGACTGCCAGATCAATCTTCTAAAGCATAGCTAGAGCAAGATACCATCCTATTTAAATTTTCAATGGTAAGACATAAATTTCATGTTAAACCAAACCATGATTAGTGCTCAAAGTCCTCAAAATTTTACTGAGTCTCCCTTTTAAGAATGTTTTCTGAATTTTCCCATTTGTATAAACATATATTGACAGACTTTGCTTTTCATTAAAGTATATAATCCAGTGGTTTTTATTATATCTAACTACAATTTTAAAGAATTATTTAATAAATATATAAACAAAATTCATAGGAATAAAAAATTTGCATTATTCTAACAATACTATGAATCTAATATATATATATATATATTTCTTTTTTTAACTAGAAAAGCTATAATTTAAATGGGTTTCAGTTTAGTTAAATATTTCTTAAAATGAGAAAAATATCTTCCTGAATCTGCAAATAATGAGTAGGCATACAGCTATTCAACAGGTGGCAAATTTTAGAAGTTGTTTTTAGATGTCAGTTATAGGTAAAATGGTCTCAAATAAATCAGTTTCTGGCAACTTGTCCTAAAAATGTATTTTTTGCCGTACATCCCTACCTTAAAATAGATGTAATTTTATATCTCTTTTTATTTTTATTTTTTGACCTTTTTAAACATTCACTGAAGTATAGCTGAAGTTGACTAAACTTCACATATGTAAAGCATAAAAGTTTATCACTTTGGCTTATATATGCATACCTGGGAAACCATCACCACAGCTAAGATAACAAATATGTTCATATCTCCAAAAGTCTCTTTGTACTCCTTTGCGATCTATACTTCCTGCACCCCATATTGATCTTGATGTTTGTGTTCTCCCCCCACACCCTCCAGACTCATATGTTGAAACCCTAAGACCCAAGGTGATGGTGTTAGGAAGCAGGTCCTTTTAGGGGTTGATAAGACCATGAGGGTAAAAAACTCCTGAGTGGATTTAATGTCAAGGAAATTTATCGGTCCCTTCCATCATGTAAGAACATAGCAAGACAGTGCCATGTATAAACCAGGAAACTGAGCTCCCCAGACTCAGGAGCCTTGATCTTGGACATCCAGCATCCAGAAGTGTGAGGAATACATTTCTGTTGTTTACAAGTCACCCAGTTTATGGTATTTTGTTACAGCAGCCTGAACAAACAAAGGCATTGATTCCTAAGAATCTTATATGAATGGATTTATGACACGTGTACATCCCCCCCCTTTTTTGACTTTTTTTTTCCACCTGGCTTCTTTCACTTGGCATAATGACTTTGAGATGTATTCATGTTATAATATGAATGAATAATTCCTTTTCATTGTTAGATAGTGTGTCATTGAATGGATACATCATAATTTCTTTACTCATTCATATGTTAGACATTCGTATAGTTTGGAGTCTTATGGCTGTTATGACATTTGTGGTCTGGGCTTTATATGGTCACATATTTTTCTTTCTGTTGGATAAATACCTAGGAGTGAATTGCCTGACTTGTTTGAAAGGTATATGTTTTACTTCCCGACTCTTTTCCAAAGTGATTGTCCCATTTTACATTCCCACCAGCTATGTGGGAGAGTTCCAATTGCCTCATATCTTTTCTGTTTCTGATTTAATTTTGTCTGTCTTCATTTTGCCCATTCTTCTAGATGGGTTGTGGTATCTTAGGGTAGCTTGACTTTATGTCCACAAAGACTAATAATGCTTTACATCATTTCTACAGGTCATTTGTGTATTTTCTCTTTTGAGGTAACTATTAAAATCTTTTGCTCATTTTTTTAAAAATTTCAATTTTTTATTGTTTTATTATTGAGTTACATACATTCTTTATATCTTTATCTAATTTATGCGCTTTGAATATTTTTTCTTAGTTTGTGACTTGCCATTTTCTTTACTCAATTGTGTCTTTAGAGAAATACATTTAACATTTTTATGTCTAATTCATTTTACACAATGTATGGTTCATTGTTCTTGTTTTCTATGTAAAAAAACTTTGAACACCTGAAGATTGCAAACAATTTTCTTATGTTTTTCTCTATGAGTATTACAGATTTAGGTTTTATATTTAGGTCTGTGATTCATTTTGAGTGCATTTTTGCATATGATGTATGATAAAGGTTGCCATCCATTTATTTTTCCAAATGGGTATCCAGTTAATACATTTGTTGAATTGCCTAGAAAGAAATGTCCCTTTGATTTATATGTTACTTTTTAAAAGTTACAGTCTTATTACTGTGCTGTTAAAATCAGATATAGTAAGGCCTTCTACTTCATTCTTTGAAAAAAAAATTCTTTAACTATTTTAGGGTGTTTGCAGTTTTGTATCAATTTAAATATCACATTGTTGTGTTCTACAAAAATGCCTGCTGCAATTTTGATTGTATGCTTCTTTGTTTCATTGCCATAAAATTATGCCCATTTTTATTTGTTTGTCTTATAATTTCCTGGGATTTGACATTTGGAAGTGAGAAGAAGTATGCTGATTAAATAATTTGGGGAAAAGCAGTTCACTGCCACAGGTGTGTCATGTGGCATTGTACCAGATAAAACCTTTTTGGATATGACGCAGAGCACTGAATTCAGAGTTAAGTGGTTGTGATAATGATGACAACATTTATCTGCTTAGAAAATAGAAGAACAAGTCATGATTTGACATAATTGAAACCTCTGCTGGGTGGCCAGTGTTGACCTTCCCTCTAACATTATTCTGGCATAGCTAGTGGAGATTCCCTATGTTCTGCTTCTAATTTGGTTGACATGTTCTAAGATTTCTTTAATAGGCTGCCTTGCACATTCTCTTTCTTCAGATATAATGTATATGCATATATGTGTGTATGCGTGCTTGCATTTTTTAGCATCACTCTATGTCTGTTGTCTATTCTTATTCCTTTTATGGAGTGAATGATTTCTGATAGGATGATGTTCAGCCTTGAGTCACATAACCTAGCAAATTGCATATTCCACTGAAACAAAATCAGAAAGTTCATCTATATTTTCTAGAATGTTACTAATAAAATCATAGTGCATATCGACAAGAAATTTACATATTGAGTGAGGCATATTGAGTGAGAATTTTTGAGAACTTTTTCATATTTTAGTTATTTATTTAAATGTTTTGCTTTTCCAAGGAGCTCAGCATCAAATAATGTGCTTGCATATGTTTATTAATTATTGCATGTGAAGCCCCATACCTCTTAGAAAGAAAATGCTTCTATCACAATCTTTACAATTTCATGTTTTACATTAATTTATTTCAGAATTTTTTTGGTTGGCTTAGTCTCTGAGATTCTATGATTATTAAGAACTATGAGTTGTTCACTAATGAGACAGAGGAAGAGTGACTTTTTCTCATGCTTTTTTAAGGGAACCAAATGCATTGGACATACCAATGTAATGTAATTTTGTACACAAGAAACTACACTGCTGTAGAAATGAGTACAGTATGAACTTTATAGAGGAGACATTGGTTCTTGTTCATGTTTATGTTTGCTGCCAGATCTGGTGCCTTTTGGTTTTATATTATCTGTATTTTATTTATGTTTTTATTTTTAGCCAAAGTGTCGGTTACAATGTACAAAATTTCAGGGGCAAATTCAGAAACATTCATCATACTATATTTTGCATTAATAAATTTTTTTCATTATATAGTTATTGTCACAATAGGTCCATTATCAAAACTAGAAAAATTTTCTGGACATAGAATGGAAATAAGGCATCTTATAGGGATTCCTGGAATCAAAGAATGTCTTCCACAAAAAAAAAACCTATCATTTACTTTTTTGGTATTGAGGACCTTAAGCTCTATAGCTTTGAAAATAATGTAATGATTAAAGTTCATGGGTCATTCAATAATTTGTTTAAGGCATGAAGCAAATTTGCACAAATTCTGATCATTTCATATTTTCTTTACTGTCTGCTATTATATTCTTCACTGTGAAACAAAATTTAGATAAAGACATTTTATAAAAGACATTTTATGGGAAAATCTTTTTTGTCTCCTATCTAATATTACTTCAGTGATTGTGCACAACTTCATTGACATGTCAAAAATATACATAAGAGGGTATTTCAATGATTTCTTGCGCTCAGTTTGAATTATTAATACATAGGAAGAAGAGAGAACTGTAATTTTTTCTTAGTGTTGAACCTTGCATTGCCTCAATTATTCATTATTTGAGAGAACTGAGCATGCCTTCATATAAGAGGGTTTGTTTAACATAAAAGGAGATAACTTATACTCATATGACATAAACACAGTCACATACTTTTTAGTAATTATTATTTTTCCTTGATTATGTTCTTTCTTTTTGTTTTCAAAAACATTTAGCAGGTCCTAACTGGTAAAAGTCAGTTGCCAAAGAACAATCTATTGATACAAGATATATACTCAATTCTTTTATAAATCATGATCAAAGAAGAAAAAGAAATGGAAACAGTATCTCTTGAAAGTCTTTGCAAAAAAAAAAAAATTGATGAAATGTTTACTTCCAGCCAAGATAGAATAATAGGAACAATAGACATACCCTCTTGCTTCAAAGAGTTAAAACATTAGAAAAAAATTCATGTTACTCTATATTAAAACTTACCTAATTATGCATCTTAAATATATCCAGAATTTATTTTGTCAATTATCTGTTAGTAAAACTACTTTAAATATTACTTTATGATATAAAAGTCTAAATCTACATAATGTGTAGCTAAACTATAAATACCCCACTAAAGCCTGGATCTAGCAAGAGACTCATGGTCTTGTGTGTGTTACAAGTACTACTATTCAAAAAAGATCTTTTTTAATATTCAATGTCCCAACACAAAAAAATTATAAATCTTTGAGGTGTTGAATATGCTAATTGATCATCACGAATTGTATACATGTATCAAGAAATCACTCTGTACCACTATAAATGAGTGCAATGATTACATATCAATTTATTTAAATAAATAATTAATTTTAAAATGATTTTCAGGCATTACACCATATGAACATTTTAATTATACAAAATATTTTTGCCCTTCTTTTGTATGAATCATACCTTAAAATTATGTTGTCATAAGCATATAAGATACTCATTGCTATTGACTGAAATTTCCTCCAAATTCATCTGTTGAAATCCTATTCTTCGATGTGATAATATGTGGAGATTGGGTCTTTGGGACGTAGTTAGGTTTAGATGAGATCGTGAGAGTGGAGCCAGCATAATAAGATTGGTGCTATTATATAGGAAGAGACACCAGAGAGGTGGCTTACCCTCCACCAAGCAGAAAACCAGCTGTCTACTAACTAGGAAGAGAGCTCTCATCAGAACCTGACCATGTTGGCAGCCTGATCTCAGACATCAAGCCTCCAAAACTATGAAAAAATAAGTTTTTGTTGTCTAAGCAAAAAAAAGTCTTTTTAGCTCTTCACCATACCAGTAGCATCATACACCATTTTACTCTCAATAAAAATGGATGAAATTGTTCCTAAACTCCATAAATAGGTTATAAATTTTACCATGACAAATACTATCAAAGGCATATTATGTATTTATCAATTTTTAGAATTTTATTCTTGTAGGAGACTTTGTGTTAACTGCTTTAGGGTTCAGATACAAATAAATCCAGTTCACATAAATGATAGAGTAGTTCCCTTATATACATTCATACTTTTCAATTTTTATTGGCAGAAAATGAGGCAACAGGAAATTACATGATTTAGTAATTACTTGAATTAGTCCTTTCTCTCATGTATTTAGTGTCTGCATTTAGAAATGGAATATATTAATGCATCTTCACAGTTAGCAAACAGCCAGAATAGTGAATAATTGTTTAGATGTCAATCAACAAAATTAGTCTTTTTGTTCTGAGATTGAGGAGATAGCAAGATATTATGGATATTCAAATATGCAGGCACTTTGACAGCTTCTTTTGTGTAATAAATTAAACAATAATGAACAACGTGATGAAACCTGACTTTCTTGACACTTTGTCCATTTGAACAAAAAAATCTTAAATTTGTAAATTATTGAATTTAATATACTTTTGGATGAAATTATTTCACTTAAGCCTTATTTTACTTTAAGAATGAGTGAGATAGTCCCTGACCTCAAAGGTTGGCATTCTAGGGAGAATTATGGATTTCAAACATTGTAAGATAAGTTCTGTGACACAGATGAGCATGAAGGGTGATAATCCCTAGGTTGGTAAGCTTAACAAATTTTTATTTAAAAAATATATTTACATTACTAAAATTTAAATAATACTGAAGCCAAATAATTTCTGCTCCTTATCTATCCTCCACTACCTTGACTTCACAGGAACAATAACTTTTATTTCTTTTTCCTTTCCTTTCCTTTTTTTTAATACAAATTTTGACCATTGTAGGTATGTTCTTATCATTAATACAGTGGTATTTGTTGTCTATCTTAGACAGTGTTTATGTAGTTTCTAATAAGAATATATGTTTGGATTATTTATTGCCTTCTTCCTCTGATTTCTCCAGCAATTATAATATAATTCTTCCCTTCAATTTCAAATAGAACACTTAAAACCCCACTTTTTAGTCCATCAACCATAGTCTTTATTTTTGGACTCCTCTTTTATAAAATGGAAACATCAGACCTTGCACCATTAATATCTCTACTTTCCCTTGTTTCACTACGTAACTCTAACCAGCTATACTTTTACTGTAATATGGTCAATTTTCATAATATTTATATGCTTTATGAACCTATGTATTTCTGAGATGGATATAGTCACTCTAAGGAAACCATGGCACACTTTATATAAAATGGTTTAGAATAGTACCTGACACATTGGAAATATTCCATTAGTGAAACCGATTTTGTGATTTTAAAAAGTCAAGCAACTAATACAGAAAAAGTTAAGCAACTAATACAGAGAATGACATAGACAACCCCTCTGAGAATGGAACAAGACAACGATGCCCACTCTTATCCCTCCTGTTCAGCATAGTGTTGGAAGTCCTGGCCAGAGCAATCAAGAGAAGGAAATCAGGGGTATCCAAATAGGAAAAAAGAAAGCCAAGCTAAGCATCTTTGTGAATTATATTATTTTATATGTTGAAAACCTTAGGGAATCTGCCAAAAGCCTCCTTGCACTGATAATTGACTTCGGCAAAGTCTCAGAGTACAAAATCAATGTGCAAAAGACAGTCGCATTTCTATACACCAGCAACAAACAGACAGAGTACAAAATAAAAACCACTATCCCACTTAGAATAGGTGTGTGCGCGCATGCACGCATGCACGCGCACATTCACCGCCCCCCCAGAAATACCTTGGCATTAACAAAACCAGAGAAGTGAAAGATCTTTACAACAAGAGCTACAAAATGCTGCTCAAAGAAATCATGAATGACACAAACAAATGGAAAAACACTTCATGCTCATGGATTGGAAGAATCAATATTTTCAAGTTGTCTACTTTACCCAAGACAATCACAGATTCAACGCATTACCCAATTACCAACATCATTTTTCTCAGTCCTGGAAATAACCATATGGAAATTCATATGGAAAAAAGAACACAAATAGTCAAAATAATCCTCTACAAAAGAAACAAAGTAGAAGATATCCTTGCAGACTTTAAACTTCAAAACAAGTTTATGGTAACCAAAATAGCCTGATCCTATTATAGGAAAAGGCATATAGACCAGTAGAAAAGGACAGAGATTTCTGAAGCAAAAACATGATCTCTCAACCAACCCATCTTCGGCAAAGCCACCAATAACAATCACTGGGGAAAGGAGACCAAATGGTGCTAGGAAAACTGGCTGACCACAAGCAGAAGAATGAAATTGAACCCCTATCTGTCACTATATACAAAAATTAACTCTAAATGGATCAAAGACCCAAACATAAAACCTTAAACTATAAGAATCCTAGAAAAAAACAAATGAAACATACTCATGCACATTGGAGTAGGTAACCAATTATTGACCAACTCCCCTAAAGGGAATGCCATAAAAGCTAAGATAGACAAGTGGGACCTCAACAAACTGAAAAGCTTTTACACAGCAGAAGAAACCATCAAGAGAGTGGAGAGAAAGCCCAACGAATGGGAAAAAAATTTGCTAATTATGTGTCTGACAAAGGCCTAATATCCAGGATCTACAAGGAACTTAAACAACCTGAAAGGAAACAAAACAAAACAAAAACGAAAACAAGAACAACCCTATTAAAGAGTGGACAAAGGACATGAATAGACACTTTTCAGAAGAAGATATACAAGCAGCTGAGAGATACATGAAAAAGTGCTCAGTCTTACTAATCATTAGAGAAATGCAAATCAAAACTACAATGATATACCACCTAATCCCAGTAAGGAAAGCCAACATTAATAAATTAAAAAAAACAGATACTAGTGAGGGTGAGGAGAAGAGATGTACACTGTTGGTGGAAGTTCAATCTAGTTCGACTTCTATGGAAAGAAATGTGGCAATTCCTAAAAGAACTAAAACTTGATCTTCCATACAATCCAGCGATTCTTCTTTTGGGAACATACGTGGAGGAACATAAATCATTATACAAAAAAGACACCTACGCACATATGTTTAAAGTCACACTATTCACAATAGTAAAAACATGGGACCAATCCAACTGACCATTAAAAGTGAACTGGATAAATAAAATGTGGTTCATATACACAATGGAGTATTATGCAGCCATAAAGAAAAAATCATGGCCTTTGCAACAAATTGGTTGGAGTTAGAGACCATCATACTTAGTGATTTATCACAGGAACAAATAACTAAATAAAGCATGTTCTCACCCATAAGTGGGACCTGAACATTGATCATATTATCCCAAGAGAGGGATAGCAATTGCTGAACACTGCCAGGGAGGAAGGGGGGTAAAGTGTGCCTTGTCCTAAACCAAAGGATGTGAAGACCAAGTGGAGATCCACATTTCACCTGCATGCAGCCTACTTGTGTAACTAATCTTGACATGTACCCTACATCTTTATAATAAAATAAAAAAGAAAAAGACAAAGTCAAGCAACTAGTACAGAGAATGACACATACTTGGTTTAATAACTTAATTTCCTCCCTAACCCTCATCTCTTCCTCATATTTAAGAATAAAAAAATACAAATTATCTCATATATAATATGTAATATTCCTTTTATGTGAAAATTAAGTAAAAAATGTGACTATTACAATTTATGTAACCATTATTAGTCATTTCTAAAACAAATTCATTTAATATTTTATATGTATATTTCATATGCTATATATAAAACCTACAGAAATTTTTAAATAATTTATATATTTTATGCCATCTTATTACTCATAATTTTTAATGTAATAAAGCAGTACTGTTAAATCCTTTTTTCTATTTCAAATAAACAGCAAGTTTCAAAATTAAAAATGCAATGCATCAGTAATCAATTACATTAAATTTCAGTTTAAATAATATTTTTACTTTATATACTTAAATTGAGTGTTTAAAATTTGATTTTATCATCATGTATGTAAAGGTATACTACATTAAAATATATTCTAAGCTTTTAAGTAGATAGATATGTTTAAATATCTTTGGAATTTGAGCAGTATAATTTTATTTTGAAATATGCATTAAATTTTCAAATGCATTTGTCCTAGCTAGCTCCAATATGATACATGTTCTTATAGGCATATTAATATTTATTTATTCATCATTTAATTTACAATTTATAGTAAAAATTACATTTTTAAAATATGCAAATATACCAAGAACATAGTTTATATTTTATAACTTGAATATCTTAGAATTATAATGTAGTATTCTGAGGTCAATAAAATAGAGAACTTTCAGATCATCATGGACTAGTGGATGGTATTGGTTTTAATAAAATATGATAGCTTTGATTTACTTTTAACTTGTATAGGTTGTTTTCTAAAGTAATTTAATTATAATTATAAAGGCAATACATGTAACATATGAAATATAAGAAAGCTTCATATTGACATCTGTAAGAAAATAACATAATTTAATTATCTATTAATATTTAGAAAAACACCATTAGTATTTATAAATATTCCTTTCCAGTTTTTCCTCAAGAAAGATATATTTTAAGATAACTGTGACCAACAACTTTAAAATAAGACTAAAACAAAAACGATAGCTGTTTTATCAAATAACATATTTTGTATCTTATATTTTTCACTAAAACTTTTAGCCCACAATAAAAGTTACTTTTGTGCACCATTTTCAAGCATAATAGTCAACTCCATGAGTATACATTAATGTATTTAACTATTTTCTTACTGTTGAATATTTGTTTCTAGTTTACCTTTTAAAAAAAATAATGTTATAATTATATATTTTATTGATAATGTTTTTAGGATAAATTCCCAGAAGCAGAATTATGGGTTCCAAAATGATTAGACTTTTAAGATTTCTTGAAAGTTTGCAAAATTTTCTAAAATATTTTTACCAAATTTTATATACATTAATATTGTTTGTAAAAGTTCATCTTACTTATCCCTCTGCACCACTGGTTAATTTATTTTTACTATTTTAAAATTTTAAATATATAGACACCTCATTGTTCTGATATATATTTAATTATTTACTAACATGACAGTATTTTTTTCCCATCTATTTTTTAATAGCAAAGAATTTTAAGATTTCTGACAATGAGCAGTTAGAATTGGGAAATTTTTTATTTTTATTTTAAAGATATGGGATACAATTCAAGATTAGGTAGAGATTCCAGAAGCAAAACCTCGATTTCTCAACCAATTCATCTTCTACAAAGCCTCCACCAACAACCATCGGGGAAAGTAGAACCTATTCAGTAAATGGTGCTGGAAAAACTCACTGACCACATGCAGGAGATTGAAACAGGACCTCTACCTATCACCATACAAAAAAATCAACTCCAAATGGATCAAAGACCTTAAAGTAAAACCTCAAACTTTAAGAATCGTAGAAAACTCAGGAGACACCCTTATAGAAATTGAAATAGGCAACTAGCTCCCGATCAAAACTACAAAAGCCCATACCTTAAGAGATAAGATAGACAAGTGGGACTTCATCAAACTGACAATCTTCTGCAAAGTAAAAGAAACCATCAAGAGAGCAGGGAGACTGGCCACAGAATGCGAAAAAAATATATTTGCTAAATGCATACCCTACAAAGGCCTAACATCCAGGATCTAGAAAGAACTCAAACATGCCAAAAGGAAAACAAACAAACAAATAGCCCTGTTAAAAAGTGGGCAAAAAACGTGAATAGCACTTCTCAAAAGAAGACAAACGAGCAACCAACAGACACACGAAAAAATGCTCAGCCTCACTAATCATCAGAGACATACAAATCAAAACCACATTGAGATACCTCCTAACTCCAGGAAGAATTTGACAAAATGTAAGTGTGTGTGTATAACTGACATTACTGTTTTCACCAAAATTCATTTGCCCTCTACTTTCAGGCATATGAAAAGATTACTAACTCTCATCTTCTTGAAGTTATGGATGGCCATATATCCTGCCAACTGAAATGTACTTTATTAATCTGTTTGCCTATTGTTTTCTATACTTTAATTCCATCATGCCTTTTCTGAGAGATAGTCTCCCTTTAATTTTATATTTCCTTTTTAAATTTTTCTAAGCCTGTTTTCTATATTTATTTATTCAGATTTATTTTAATACTAATTAAAACACTGCAAAATCAAACACACAATTTTGCTTAAAGTTATTTGAATTTGAACTTTAATATGAAAAGAAAGAATGGCTATTTCAATAATATTCTTATTGTATATCAGTACTTATTATAGAACTTACACTTTCAAAGTAGACTTTTTTGTAGCTGTTTTTGACAATATATGTTATTCACTATATGAGTTACAATTTTTTGTTTTTGTTACTATTATGAACAGCATATTATGTTTTCCAACAGTATATTGATTATCAGAAGATTATTATTCAGTTCTGTAGTCACAGAATACGCATTTAATTTCTGATGGATTTTTAATGAATTATTTTGAATTTTCTAGAGATACAATCATTTTGTTTGTGATAAAATTTTGTTTTTTGGCATTCCTTTATATTATATCACTCCAGATACTATTGAAATGGCTTAACATTTTAGGAGGTACTTTAATTAAATTGCTGGCAGCGATCAAAGTTACTTACTTCTTTATTTTCTTAGGAATATGTCAAGTATTTCAACATTTACTGATATGTTCCTGGTAGCTTTAAGATATAAAGAAGCTGGGCTCGGTGGCTCAGCCTGTAATCCTGTGCTTTGGGAGGCTGAGGTGAGTGGATTGCCTGAGCCTGAGGGTTCGAGACACCCCTGGGCAATTTGGTGAGACCTCATCTCTACAATAAATCAAATAATCAGCTGGGCATGGTAGTGCATGCCTGTAATTCCGGCTACTCAGAAGGCTGAGGCGGAAGGATCACTGGAGCCCAGCAGGTTGAGGCTGC
>NW_007067359.1:339255-389295 GCF_000164805.1 Carlito syrichta | reverse complement strand
CAAAAAAAAAAAAAAAAAAAAAAAGATATAAAGAGAGACATTTTAACATATTACCTTTACTTACGGACTCTGGAGGCAATGTGCTGAAATTAAATTGCAATCAAGTTATTTAAACTCTCTGTTCTATTTTGCTCTAATAGAATAATGTTATAAATGAAAAGAGCTAAGAATAGATGAAAAGAACAAAGCACTGTACTTGGACCATAATAAGGACTCAAAATATGAAGTATTTTGATTGCAATGTTTTTCCAAAGTCTGTTTTTGTAGTCACCGTTTTCTCCTGCATCATAAATATTTTCTGGTATCTTTTATCTTAGAAAAAACAAACAAACACCTCTTTTCATTCCAGATACCTACTATCCCATATCAATGCTTACAAATTCCTCATATCCCTTTACTCCTCTACCCACTTTTGTCACCACTGCTTAACACAACTGTTCCTGTAGATACAGAAGTTCCCTCATCTGTAGAAAGTGTGTTCCAAGACTCCCAGTGGATGCCTGAAACTGTGCATGATACAGAGCCCTATGCAAACAGTACTATATTTTTTCTATATAAACCTATGATAAAGTTGAGTCTATAAATGAAGCACAGTAAAAGATTCACAATAATAACTAGTAGAAAAATAGAACAAGTATTTAAAAAATGCCAGCATCACTATTCCTTGCACTTTGGGGCCATTAGGATAAATAATTGTTACCTAAACACAAGCACTAAAATACTGTGACAGTTGATCTACAACTCAGTTACTAAGGGACTCCTGGGAAGATAGTAAGTTCAGGATGGAGGTGCTGGACAAAGGGAATGATTCATGTCCTGAGTCAGAGTGTGAGGGACAAGGGGTGATTTCAACACACTTCTCCCAATGTAACTCAAGTTAAAATTATGAATTGCTTATTGCTGAATTTCTAATTTAATATTTTTGGATTGTCTTGATATTGGGTAGCTGAAACTATGCAACGTAAAACTGCAGATAAGAGGGGACTATTTTATTGCCAAAGATCTCCATCCATCCAGATCTAATGGGTATGTTTTATCCTCATTTCACTTGGTGTGTTCAAAAGACTCAATACATTTGAAGATTCCTGCCTTCTTGGTCTCCTTTCTCTTTTACTTTCATACTTTTCCTGGGTTTCTACTTATCTCCCCAATCATTCCACCTCATTCTTCTTTTTTGCTCCTTAATGTCTAAATATTCTAATTCTGTGGGTTTATCCCGGGTATCTTTTGCTTCTTAACACTCTCTGGTTTGTTCTCGAATAAATAGTCCCATTGCCTAATATTTTATCTATTTGCTATGCCAAAGACAAAAACTGACTTGGTAAGGGAGTCTGACTTTATTTAGGCTATTGTAATAGATCCAAAGATCCAGAGTGTCTCAGTTGGGTAGTTTTGTCGAACTTTCATAGGGAGGAATAGACAAATTTCAGTTGAGATTGTTTACAATTAGGGAAAGTCTCAATCAGCTGAATAGGAAATTTTTATCTCTGTGTCTAAAGAGTTGCATTCTAATCTTAACTAATCACTGAGGAGATAAAAAATAGAGAGTTGGCTAGGGGTGAAAAAAGAAGGATCTATGTTTGACCTTTTCAGCATGTTCAAGCAAAGGGAGGAAAAATCTGTGCTTGTCACAAAGGAATCATGAGAAAGAATAGGGAGTCTCCTCTGAGGCATATAAAGAAGAATGCTTCTTTGAGGTAAGTCAATTCCAGGAACTTAAATGAAAAGAGGAATTTCTTATCCTTTCTGTTTTCAGGGAGCACAGAGCTCAAGTAAAGTTCAACTTTGACAGTTGATAACTACAAAAACATTTCCTGCTCTGTCATCTCTCTTCATCTTTACTAACACTTGCAAGTTTATGACAACTTTATTTATTGCAATAGCCTTATAACTGATGCTCCTTGTTTTATTTTTGATTTCTTAAAATAGCTTCTCCACATAACAATTCAAGTTTTGTTTTTTCTAAAATAAACATTTCTTTCAAGAATCTCAATCAGAAATTATTTTGTTGATATATGTGTATGTTATCATCTTCCACCAGAACTTGTTTGTTATCATCTTCCACGACAGAATAAAAGCTGAGGTTATGCAAGCATGCTTTTCTCTGAGTAAATGGGGACTTACATTAGTTCATTGTTTGATAGCAAAATAAGTGCCCTGGTATGGGGATGCATCAACCTAGAAGATGGAATTCCTCTTTTTTTTTTTTTTTGAGTTGGAGTCTCACTCTGTCGCCCAGACTGGAGTGCAGTGGTCGCTCCCAGCCACCGCAGCCTCTCCTGCTGGGCTCCGCGATCCTTCTGCCTCAGCCTTCCGAGAGCCGGAATTACAGGCATGCGCTACCACGCCCGGCTAATTTTTTGACTTACTGTAGAGATGAGGTCTCGCTGCCCAGGCGGGTCTCGAACCCATGGGCTCAGGCAATCCACTCACATCAGCCTCCCAAAGCGCGGGATTACAGGCTGAGTCACCGAGCCCGGCTGGAATTCCTCTTTTTAACTGTGATGCCTAGAAAGGGGGAATTTATATGTGTGAGTGGTAGTCCTCGTGGCAGCATTTTGCCAATTATATTCACTCATGTTTATTCAGGCATAAAATGATGTCTGACTCATAGACAGCAGATGTCGGCTTAACAAAGAAAATACATTTGATACTTTACTATATATGTTGATGTTCTGAAACAAATTGAATAGCAAAAATGACTGGTTTTTTAAAATTTTGAAAGAATAGGCATAAGTTTCACTGTATGGATAAAATATTTAGGAAGCAAATTTTTTATGTAGCTTTCATTTTTTAAAATATAGTTTGTTGTAATCTATTCAGACTAGTTCTCAACAAATTTTGCTCCTTTATATTTATTCAAAAATATCTATTATGTGGATGCAGCTGTCAGTGTTTTTGTGACTCCATTTTTTTTTTTTTCTTATTACTATGTTGAATTTTTGTTAATTTAATTAATGTTATTGTGTGGTCAAAATATTGCCTCTTGGAATTATTATTTTTTTTTACAAACTTTACTTAGTTGGCATTTTAAGTTATATTAAATTCTATTTACATTGCTATTGCTTTGACCTCTCAGCCTTCTAGAATTTCTGTGAGAATTTTTGTTTTAATTTTATTTACATTATAGATTCTTTAATTCTTAAATTAAAAAAATTAATGATTTTTATTTGCCTCTGAATATGTTTTTCATCATTTTCCATAGCAATTTATTATTCTTCCAAATTTTCTTTTTGGTTATAAAGGTATTTATAACAATATTTTTTAAAACAGTTCAGTTAGTTTAAATATATTTGTTAATAACTATTTATTCAACTTATTTATTTATGAGTAGAAAGTAAATATGACCTCTATATTTTCTTCTATTTAGATTTAGTTGTATGCATGGATGTGTTATGTGTGCAGGTTATTATATAACTAGGCTTTGTAATATTTATCCGTGTACTTAAAAAGAGACTGCTTTTTAGTTTCCTTCATGCTTTGTTAAATATTCACCTGTTATCTTTCTTTATATTGGTTAATCTCATAATTAACTTATTTAAAATGTATCCAATTTTTCATAGATTAAACTTTGTGTTTTTAATTTTCCCATGAAACATTTTGTGACTTTCTTATTTCTATTGTTTGGGAGAGGAGAGGGGACTGTGGCTCTTTAGCATTTTTTTTTAGCCCACAATCATTCCTGGCCTTATGTATTTACTTTATATTGTGCTCCTGAATACAGAACTTCCAGAGAAAGAGAATGCAATAAAGCCACTAGGTTCTCTTTAGTGGAGAATACAAAGGTAGGGCATCTTATTTCTGTCCAATGTAGACCTGATAATAGGAATTGAAGAACACCTTGGAAGTGGGGGAAATGGGATCCAGATACTGAACCATCTTGTCATGACATCCAGATACTGAATCATCTGGTATCGTGACTAGGTTGCTGGTTGAGTAAGTTTACATATGATTTGTTTTTATTTATTTCATTACTGAGGTGTGCAGCTTGACATAAAACAGAACTGCAGACAGATCTGCACCATTTTCCACCATTCATTCAGGAGAAATAGTAGGAGGGCCTTTTAGCACAGATCCTACTATCGTGCATTGAACCCTGTTCATTTCTCCTGTCACCTAGGGGATACTTGTACTGCTGACAAAGTTGAATTTACCCCCCAAAGATATTTTTTTCCCATCTGGTATCGGGAAGCAAATACACGAAACCAAAAGTAGAGGTCAAAAAGGGCAGACTTGAATTTTATGTTCATAAAACCGAAAAGTGGGAACACAGTTCACAAAATCAACTTCTCACCGATGGGAGATGAGTTAGACTACAAGGGTTCTTTAATGAAAATGTTGGACTTTAAAAGCAAGGGGAAGAATATTCATGTCTTTCTGGGAATGGGCAGAGATTTCCCAGAATTCAATTCAACACCCTTTCTTTCTCTATCTCAATCTCAATCTCTCTCTCTCTCTCTTTTTCTCTTTTTTTATAGACCTATCCTGTCATGGCTGCTGCGGGGTTTTTTTCATTTCATACTGAAAGCGTATTATAATGAGATCCTTTAGAGGTAGAGTGGACTGCCGTCTTGAATTTCACCAGATAGCCGGGTTCGGCGGCTCAGCCTGTAATCCCGCGCCTTTGGGAGGCTGAGCTGAGTGGGTTGCTTGAGCCCGTGGGTTCGTGACCCGCCTGGGCAGCGAGACCTCATCTCTACAATAAATCAAAAATTAGCCAGGTATGGTAGTGCATGCCTGTAATTCTGGCTACTTGGAAGGCTGAGGTGGAAGGATCACCGGAGCCTAACAGGTCGAATCTGTAGTGGCCAGGAGCAGCCATTGTACTCCAGACTGGGTGACAGAGTGAGACTCCAACTCAGAAAAAAAAAAAAAGAATTTCACCAGCTCATCTGGTTTGATCAAGAGGGGAACTTCTGTCCCTCGGCCTTTCTGTTTCTTAAAGATAAGCAGACTTACTTTGGGCATAGGAATTCAACTATGTCACATAGGCATTACACTGGGTAACATTTTTACTCTCTGTGATAGAAGGAATAAAGTTCCCAGCCATCACTAATAGCTTCTGACTGAACACTTGGTAGACCCATAATATAAGCTGATCTCGTGGTTTTGTGTTTATTAATGAAGTTGTTTACCTTTTTTGAGTCTTACTATATAGGTATGGCTTACTTATTTTGTATTATAACTGTCATTGCTATGTACTTGGAACGAAGAGGGTTCCTGAAAACCTAAACCTACAGAGCCATCTTGACAAGAAATCTCAAACTGCATTTTAATGCCATAGACTCCCACACAGGGTCTAATATTGTACTTTAAAAAACAAAGCATGTTTGCTGAAGTACTAGAAAAAGAATTCTACATGACTTTTACATTTATTAAAAAAGTAGAAATAAATCATTCTGATTAAAAATGGTTCCTTGTTTTCAATGGATTCACAGAACTATAGCTCTGCATTGCTAATTCCTTAAGAGCAATTCAAATGAGATTCAATTTGCATAGCTTTAACTTACAGACAACTTTCTAAAGTAAAATACTCCATCCTTTCTATGAATTCTAACTTTTTTCCCCATAGGCAGCAAGAAAAAATCAATCTACTTTAAGTAGACCTAAGCTATCACCCTGAAAGGAAATTAATACCTCTGAATCATCAATCCAGTGTGCTTTTTAGTTATCATTGATAGACACTGATGTAGCCACACCTTTTAGATTTATCTGACCTTTCTCAAACTATAAAACTTACTGGATTCCACTGTTGTGAGTGACCCTTGTTTTTCTCTCTCATTTTGCTCTTTCTTCTTGTAGCTCTTCTGTCTCTTTGGAAGTTGCAGATTCACAGGCTGCGGGTTCCCAAATCCTTTGCCATGACGTTGCCCCTGTTCTTTCAATCCGTATTTTCTTCAGTCCTTTATTTATTTACTTACTTAATTACTTATTATCCAGCAAACTTGTTAAAAGAATTGCACTAGTTCTATTGGCCTATAAACATTGGAATGAGGAATCAGGTCTGAATTTTTCAGTTCTGTGTTACTATCATTTAGCATAGTACCTGATATATAGTAAGCTCTCACTAAAGTCTTTTGAATTAAATATTAGTTTTTAAAGTTATTTTCTAAATGCTCAATTCACACTCATCCCTTCCGTCATATTCCCTTTGCTGATGCCAGAAATGGACCCTGCTATTTTATTGTCACATTACAATGTAATTTTACTTTTTGTGTGTCTTCTATCAAACTTCTGCAAGCCCAGCAGATAGTAGTTGCTCAACAAATGATGATTGAACTGATCTGTTGAATTATTTGTCAATGTTGTAAAGTCAATGAGATCCAAAAATTCAAGAGATGGTGAAAAACTCAGCTGGTAATAGTTATGTGGTAAAAAACTTAGATTACACTTTCCTTAAAGGCAGGATGCATAACTTTTAAATTTTATTTTCATGGGGCCTAACAGCTGCTATTCAGAACATAAATGGCCAAGGAATTAAACTGAATAAATTGATAATAGTCAAGAATCGAAGTGAACAGTATGAGTGAAGATAGAACAAATTAGCTTTATTTTTAATTCTCAAATTATGAAGTTAATCTATTGGTTTTCAAAATACAATTGATCTTGTTACATACTGTCACTTTTCTATTTGACCCTGATATTCCCAGATTTTCTTCATTTTATATACCTTCTGAACCTCAATGCCATTTCTTGTTGCAATTTTCTTCTCACTTTGAAGTTTGTTCAGAAATAATTTTCTCTTCCGTGATGCTTTCTTTGATTTTTGATAAATATTCTCTATCTCGTCTATAAATTTTACTAGTCTTTACTATTTGTGCAGTTAAGTATGTCAAACACTTTGTTTTTTTTTTTTTTTTAGTTGGAGTCTCACTCCGTTGCCCAGACTAGAGTGCAGTGGCCGCTCCCAGCCACCGCAGCCTCGACCTGCTGGGCTCTGGCGATCCTTCCTCCTCAGCCTTCCGAGTAGCCGGAATTACAGGCATGTGCTACCAAGCCCGGCTGATTTTTTGATTTTTTGATTTATTGTAGAGATGAGGTCTCGCTTCCCAGGCGGATCTCGAACCCGCGGCTCAGGCAATCCACTCACCTCAGCCTCCCAAAGGCGCGGGATTACAGGCTGAGTCACCGAGCCCGGCTGTCAAACACTTTTTCACTGAAACATTTCAGAACCAAATGTTCGCGCCAGATTTCCTGGGTTAGAATCCCAGATGCACTACTTACTGGCTGTGTCAGTTTGGCAAGTTTCTTAGCTTTTCTATGATTCAGTTTCTCTTCTATAGAATGTAAGTAATAAATAGTTCCAGCCTCATCAGATTGCTATTTTGTTATGATGGGTTAATATGTATAAATTACTTGAACTAGTAGTGCCTGGCACATATTAAGTGCTAAATAAGTGATAATAATTTTCCTTTATTTTTTGCATTTCAGTAAACTTTTAAAAAACTCTTTAAGTTTCAATTACTTTATTTTAATGTTAACACAAAAAAGTCACTGCATGGAGTGATTATAAGGCAGAAATAACTAGAACATGAGAAATAGTATAAGGCCATGACTAAGAGCACAATTGTTGGAGCTAGACTGCCTGAGTACAAATGCCAGCTCTGTCACTTATAGGGTACATCATTTATGACAAATTACTTAAAAGCACAATCTCAGACCCTCAGTTTTCTGTCCTGTAACTTGTATATATTGTAGCACCCATGTAATAGAATTGTGCAGAAAATAAAATGAATTAATGTAGGCAAATTGGAAAAAAAAGTGAATGGTGCATAGTTGCTCCTCAAAAGGTATTAGTTCTTTTTACTATTAAATCACTCAACATAATAAATTATCACATATTTGAAGACATTAGTTTTAAGCAAGCTTTTTTTCTCTCCTAGATTAAAACTCCTAGTGGATGGAAATTCTTCTTTATTCCCCCTAACATTTTGATTTAGGTCCAGGTTATAAACCTCATTCTCTGAGTAAACTTGTCCAAGTACTGCTGAACTTCGGTTCACCTATCCGTTATGTAATATTCTTGTACCACTCTATCATTTGCTGATTGTTTTTGGCTCTAAGTTTCATAAAACTACTCTGCTAAAATCAGGCTTAAATAAATCTGAGATGTATTTTATTATCATGCAACAAGATGCCAAGAAGTAGGCAGCTATTTGCCTTGGATGAGCATTTCAAAGATTTCAGGCAAAAGTCTTGTGATGTTGTGAGCCTTTTCTTCATGGTTGCAGCATCACTGCTTTGGTATCTCCAGTTTCCATGACTGTTTTCCAATCAGGAAGAAAAAGTAATGGAGGAGGAAGAAGAGGAATCTGAATCAGGAAACACTTTTCTGAAATCCCAAAGAATTCTCTATATTAGCCTTGTCTAGAATTGTGTCACATGGCCTTTGCTAGATGTATGGCAATCTAGAAAGATTAGTTTTTGGCTTTAAAATATAGTAAATAAGGGAGGGAAGATAGGGCTAGAATATACATGTTGATTGAGTCTACTTACTATATAAGTAGAATTTTCTCATAAGGTTTTTATGCGTAAATGCATTAATGGATGTAAATTTTCTTTTTAAATTTTATAAAAAGACATATGCAAACATAGAGAATCATTGAATTTCCAGAAAGATTTTATTCTCAGTATATTGAACATGATTTCTTGTAAAAATAAAATAGATAATTAAAAACATCAGATAGTTAATTTTCTATATATGCAGTTAAATGATTTTATTTCCTTCAATTCACTGTGATGGTTTAAATTCATTTTTTTAAAAAACTAAATTCTCATTTATTCTCATCTATTATTTTACCCATAGTATTTGTTATATTTAAAATAATAGAAAAATACTTACAGGCTTGAGATTGTACACTGTTTCATACAATATTATAAAAACCTGCTATAGAATAGTAATTAGGATCCAGAAAATCTAGTCTTATAAATGTAGAATGGCATTATTGCAGGTTTAGTAATATGATCAGATGTGATTACTGACTAACAAGCCTACCAGGAATTTTGAGCTCAGCTGTGGTTTGGTACAAGTATGTACCCTGGGTTAAATATCTACGAAATTAATTCCTGTTCTCATGGCTGGGGTGGAACATCTAGAACAGGAGAAGTGATTTTAGTAATTTTGTAGATATTTGGTGCCCATTATTTTGACTGATCCAAGGAAGACAGGCTGCGAAACATAGCAGAAGGTCAAGAGACATCTTTTGTGAGATAGCATTGCCTGTTGATTCTCTGTGGCTAGACTTGAATTTCACCTTCATGTTCATTTCCTTTCCTATCTCCAAAGGTAAAAACGTAAGTTCACTTTGATAATGAGGGCTGGATGAGTTTACCTTACCGGGAGGTTTCACTATGAATACTAATTTAGTGCCTATTTGTGTAGCAGATACTGTTTGGAGCCAGGGGGTTATTGGTAAATCAATAAATATATAATCACTAACTTGGATAAGTCCTGTGGAAAAAAAATGAAGACTGTGAGAATGTAAAAAACAAAAAGTGGTGCCAACAAAATGGCTGGAAAAGAACTCGGTGAGGAAGCTACTTTTAAGCGAGTAACTGACGAGAGGGTAGGTCAAACTCCTTGAAGGAAACATAGCATAATCTAAATGGTTAACTATCATTTTTAAATAAAGGAACAATTTAAAGAGAATTGACATGGTGTGGCAAAATCATGTTAAAAGAAAACCTTTAGACAAAATAAATTTATATGATTTATTTGAGTGAAGAACAATTTATAAGTTGGACAACTCTCAGAACCAGAACTCTGCTGCAGCAGTGTGGCCAGTAAGCTTTTGTAGAAGGAAGGCCCTTGTTAGAGGTGAGTTGGCAGTTGCTAACTAATAACACAAAGTGTTCTTTTCTTGTTTACATTGGTTCTGGTTTGCACTGAGACTGTTTCAGTCTACCATAGGGGATAGTGCAACACTCCAGAGATAGTAATTTTGTGAGTGTATGTCAGTGTGTGTTGAGGAAGGGGATGGCTTGCCAAATCTTGAAGAGTCAAGGAAAAGGAGCAGTTATTCTGGAATCAGCATGGAAAAGTATGCCTTCAAAAAGTTTTTATATATTGTAGAGGAATGCAACCATGTCCTGAGAAGGTCACTCACAATGTGTTCACATGGTTTTGTTTTTGTCAACTCTGAAAAACTTAATATTTTGAAAATGCAATCACTTCTCTCTCTCACTTCTCCTGTTGCATGTATTTCATGTTGAGTAACAATGGGTGTTATTTTGGGTCCAGTCAAAGTGAAATTGTTTTGGAATACTTGGGTTTAGTGAGTTACAGAGTTTGTAATCAATTCTTTAGACATTAAATTATTTTTATTCATGTGTAATGATGGTTGGAAAGATTTCTACCACCCACTTGCTGACTCACTCTGCTGAGTGACACAAAAAGTCCAGTTCCAGAGGTCTGATTATTATATAGACCTATGCTACAGTGCCAAACACTGGGAATGTAGGAGTAGTGGAAGAGACAGTTTAAATGTCAAAATGTACAGAACCAAAAGCCAGTCTGTGGGAAATTCTTTCAACATTCAGACATGTCAAAGTTTCATGTGAAGAAATAGGTCTATTTCATGCCCTTTCAAAATGAAAATCCTTTAATAATATATTTTAAAATGCAGAAAGTAAACTTTTAAAAGTGCTATATACACCTCTTATAATGAAAATTGTACAAAATACAAAGGGAGGCCCAAACTACCTGTACGATGTCTACTTGTATACATAATCCTGAATTGTACCCCACATCTTTAAAATAAAATATAAAAAAAAGATAGGAAAGGAAAAGAAAAAGAAGAAAATCGCATAAAACATAAATTATCAGTGTTCCCATGTCTATTGGGCACCAAACTATAAGCAATAAAACAAGCATCTCTATGTTGATTATGACACATATTTTAAATTCCCAACTCTCAATTTTTTTAACCACACTGAAAGACAAATAAAATTATCTTTCTATTCTCTTGATAGAAAATGATGCCATGTAATCAATGTTGTTTGAAGAGATGACCAAAATAGAACACTGACCAATTAACTCCTTGATTCATCAAGGAGTTAATTGGTCAGTATTCTACTTTTTCCCTTGGTTTTGTAATATTTGTGGTATTGGTCACATTTCAGTTAATTTGTATGTGTGCTCTCCCTTCTAAGTATAAATAAATATTTACTTTCAAAGCAAATATTACTTTCACATTTTTGTCATACTTTTCTTAAAGAGGTTCCACAAAACCTGGATCTGCCTTTGAATAGACAGAGGATGTGTTCTGAATACTTATCTTCTGTAGTAAGGAAGGAGGCCAGAAACACATAAGAGACTTCCAATGACTTACTTCATTTGTTCTTAACTAAGTGTTCTCAAACTGATGACATGACTGATACCATTTCTGGGAAGATACAGCTTAATTTCTTATTAGAAATTGCCAAAAAATCTGCCATGATCAATTACACTCATTAAATTTTAGGAAGTGACTTTTAGTTTCACTATTGACTTTGTGAAACTAAAAAATTGCCACAGGGTATGAAACTTTAAATTTTCCAACATAATAGAATGTGTTTAATAAATTCAGACCAAAATATCTTCTGACTATTGTCAAGTAAAAAACATAATTATAATTATAGGAACATTTTGTTCTATTATTATTAAAATGAATTCAGTCACTTTTCAAGGAATTATTGCAGGATTATATAAATAAGTAATTAAAAATATAGATGACTATATGTGAGAGAACTGATCTGTACTAATGAATATCTTTATATTATGTAAATAAATTAGATAATGGTTTATTCTCATATCTTCTTTGATTAAAGAGGCTGCTGATATATACACCAAAGGTGACATTTGCAGGTAGCATTTCATTTAATAAATCATATTTAACTCACAAGCATATTTATTATATGTGTTTAGTATTAAGAAGCCTATCAATTGTTCATAACTATTATTGTTATATCTATAATTATGGATTAACATAATTTATTAAATTATATTATTTGCTGTAACAAACCAAATTATTTTTATTCCTTATATATGACTAATCCCAAATATATCCTTTAGTTTCTAAGTCATATCTTTGGTATATGTAAAAAAAGTCTTGAGGATTTTAAATCTGTCTTTTAGATCCCCAAAATATTGCAAATAATGTGTGTATAAGTGTGAAGTTCAAATGATTAGTCATTGCTATTTATCATCAAAGTATTTGTAGATCTTTTGTGAATTGATAAGGTCTTGCAGGACACTCATAGTAATATTTCTTTTTTGTGTGTGTGCACAAATTTCATATTTTTTTTTAAAAATGGAAGCGGCCTGGCCACAGTGCATCAGCCCCAGAGCCCCAGCTCTGCCCATTGACTGTGCTGTGTTGGATGTAGCTAGTCAGTGGCTTTCCGGAATGTTAGAATAGAGGGAGGGTGAGCCTGGTGCCCTCAGAAGGCACAACTTGCAATCACATCCAGGGAGGGTTAGAGGTAGCAGTCGGGTCATGGTATTGGTTGGCTTTCACAATTCTCACTGCAGCAAGCAGCCTACAAGTCCGAGCTTCGCTGGAGCAGTCAGAACACCTGATCCACTAAAGAGAAGATTCTGGGTGGACGGCAGGAGAGATCTGAATCCTTCAAATGAATCCTCCCCCCCCCTTTCTTCCCCTCAGACCATTTCAATCATGTTGGTGAAATCGTGACAACTGGGGAGCCAGACAATAAGTTCATATTTTCTTTGCTAGTTCTCTTCAATTCACCGATGGCCACAGACTCTGGAGTGGAGTTCTTGTTTTTCTTTTCCGACATCATCTGATTCCCCAGGACCTTCCGCTCAATCTCCTGAACCAGACGGCAAAGAAACAAGATAAGAATAAGATGTCTGCCTACAACCTTGCCCTCATGTTTGCACCCCATGTCCTGTGGCCAAAAAATGCCACTGCAAATGACCTCCAGGAGAATATCACAAAGTTAAACAATGTGATGGCTTTCATGATTAAACACTCCCAGAAACTTTTTAAGGCTCCTGCCTACATTTGGGAATGTGCCAGGTTGCACTATTCTAGAACTCAAGCATCAAAGTTTAACAAGCAGGCTTTGACACAAACAGCAGGGAGAGAACCTTCCACACCACGGGTACAGAGGCAGTGCGCTCATGCTCCTTCAGTGACCTTATTAAGTAATATTTCTTAAACATGATAATGATCATCTCATCCACATGCCTAAATCCTTTATTGCTTTCTCAATGATTCTAGGACAAAATCTAATACCTCAACCTATGTTCAGACCCTGGCTTGTTTCTCAGTAAATCTGCCCTTTCACACTAGGCTCCAGCTATATGAACTCAGCTCTGAGACTGGATCCTGCTTTATGTCATCTCCAGAGTTTCATATTTGTGTGCAGGAATCTCTACCTTCCTCCTCTTTACCCATTTGGCTATCAGCCTTTTTTTTTTTTTGGAGTCAGGATCTCACTCTGTAATCCAGGATGGAGTGCAGTGGAACAATCACAGCTCATTGCAGATTTGACTTCCTGTGCTCATTCATCCTTCTGCCTTAGTCTCCTGAGTAGCTGGGACTAAGGAACACACCACCATGCCTGGCTAATTTTTTAAAATTTTTGTAGAGACAAGGTCTCATTATGTTGCATAGGCTGGTCTTGAACTCCTGGGCTTAAGCCATCCTCCCACTTTGGTCTCCCAAAGTGCTGGGTTTAGAGGCATGGACCACCCTGCTGGGCCCAAAGTAGCTTTTCTAAAGAGATTTCCTGACCAAAATAGCAGAGATTTGTTACCTTTACTTTACTATTTCCCTAAGAAAGCCTATGCAAATTCCTGTTTAAGTCATTCTTATTTTTCTAAAGTAGAACCTCTTCCATCACATCTATTTTTCCAGTGCACAATTATTGTCACATAGTAGTCACTATGAATGAATTATTAATGTATCTTTTTTGGCAGACCGGGTTAGTTTCCCATTTCAATGTTTATACTAACTGAACAAAGGGGAGTTATTGCATCTCTGATTGCTCTACTCATTTCCTGACAGTGACAGTGAACATTGCTGAAACTTATATCCTTGGATTCCACTTGGGTGACTTGGTCTGAGCAGAGAAACACACATAAGCACAGATACAGCACCTAGGGATTGTGGGGGCATATTCAGAAAAGAGAGTAGGCAGTCCAGGTTGGTTACAGAGTAAGTGAAAGACCCTAGCTAGAAATTAGACTGGAAAGATAGGTTAGAGTCATAGTAAGTAAGAATGGCTTTCAAAGCTGCAACCTTTAGTTTCAAGTTTTATGTTTTAATTGTAGTCTCCACTGAAGATTTTTAAAAGGGCATTATCAAAACTGTTCTTTGAGGCAGGTAATTCCTCTGACTGTAAGTCAGACCTAAGAAAGACCTTAGAGTAGAAGTTTCTTGGAAAAGTCTCAGTAACAGAGAATGGACTGGAAAGGAATGAGTAGGAGAGAGAGGACAGAAGCAGATTGCAGAGTGGGGCAGTATTAAGAAAGGGGACAAGGAAGTAGGACTGAGAGTGGGAGGTAGAGGGAAGAGGAGAAATAAGAGCACAGGTGAGTAGGATCAGAAGCACAAGTTTTTCTAGAACATGAAGAAAAAAGATATTGCTACCAAATGAATGTGGGAAAGAGGAAGAAAGCTATGACTTTGCTTTCTCTAGGTTTCTTCTCATTTCATACCAAAGTTTTTAGCAAACTGACTATTTGGGTTTGTGCAGTGTGCTCTGTATAATTTCAACTACAGTTCTTTATTTGTGAGTTATTTATTCAAAAGTTTCCATGTTAGCCTAATTGTCAAGGGGTTTTTCAAAGGCAGAAAATGGCCCTTCAGTGACAAAGATCATGTGCTAATCTTTTTCTTCATTTAGTTTTAAGACACTATAAGGATAATAATTTTTAAACTAAAAGTGTGTGTGTGTGTGTGTGTGTGTGTGTGTGTTGCCTGGGGCAACTGTACATAAATACTGCACTATTTTGGAAAGATTAATATGTTTATTTACACATGTAAATACTTCAAATTTTGATTTTAATAATGTTTTAATGTAGAAATAATAGCATTAGAAATTTACCTGCATAATTTGGCTTAATTAACACAAATAAGCATTTTTTTCTCAACCAACATTATTTTCAGTGAACATGATATAATAACATGATATAATTTCATCCCTTTCCATTCTAAATCCTAAATTTGCTGGAGGGACTGCCATTAGCTAGACAGGTCTAAAATTCTGTTTGCTCCAGTACTTTCTATTCTGCTCATCAATAAACAGTTTGGCTTGTTTTTCTGAAGAACATTTTTGTTTCATTGTTTCCTTGATTGAATGAAATCTGTGTAGTACAATTGGATTCTCCCTCTGCATGCTGTCTATTGAAATTGAGGTCATGGATAGCTCTAGCATTATCTGGATATTAAATTTTAGACACACTTTGAATCAAAATGAAAATTAATACTTTATTTCTTGCTCTGTTCTTTTTCTATTGACTTTAGTGAAACTAAAAAAAAAAACCACAGGGTATGAAACTTTAAATATCCCAATATAACAAAATGTATTTAGTAATTCAGACCCAAATGTCTCTTGACTGTTGTCAAGTAGATAACATAATTATAAATATAGGAACATTTTGCTCTATTACCAAAATTATTTCAGTCATTTCCAAGGAATTATTGAAAGTTTATAGAAACAAGTAATTAAAAATCAATGATTTTGAAACATGTTTTTAATATGCTTAATTTTCCATTCTGATTTTTGACTGTGTATTTTGTATTGTTTAATATTTGAGTGATAAAAACAAACATTCAACATTATTGACATCACCTGTTGAAGAAAGTCTTTTTATTTGTTAATTAAAAATGAAAAAGTATTAGTCGATCTTTACCATAATCCTAGATCTGAACTAGATACTGGAAGGCATAATAAA
Organism: Carlito syrichta; assembly: GCF_000164805.1. NCBI lineage: Eukaryota > Metazoa > Chordata > Mammalia > Primates > Tarsiidae > Carlito > Carlito syrichta. The sequence continues at coordinate 373,388 of NW_007067359.1, read as the reverse complement.
GTATAAGAATCATATGTTTAAGAGTAAGCTGCTGTGTTATGGTGCGGGGGGCCAGCCCCTGCAGATATTGGGGGTCCCTGGTAGGAAAGATGGCATCAGCAATTAACCTGGAGGGATAGATATTAGAAGAAAGAAAGAAAGAGACTGGACTCTGTCTAGTGAAGAAGTCGTTTAATGGGACAAACTGTAAGCCTTTTGTCTTAAAGTTTCACAGGCAAAATCACAAGACTTTCATGTGAACACAAAGCCAGGTGGATGAGGGGCATCCCCCACCCACCAGGTGTTTCCTCAAGCATGAGGAAGGACAATCCCAAAATTATCTCACTGTTCCTTATGCTTGGTTAATGTTCCTCAAAAGCAATACAACAATTTTAACATCATAATATACTAATAATAACTTTTAAAGCTTATGTATACACAACACCTAATGACTAACTTAAATCCTAATACCTTTCTATTTTATGTTAATTCTACCTATACTATAGAAACTCTTAATTAGAGTTCAAAACAGTTCCTAAAGAATGTGACCCAGTCCAAAGATCATGCTGGACCATTTCGAGGAACAATTGATTATAATCTCTTAACAAAATGGCTATTTTAAAATCCTATATATCTAGCTTAACTTCTGTAAAAGTTTCTAATTCCTAATCCTAATATATAAAGCTGATCATCAGCAATAAAGTTTTTAAAAAATAAAACCCAAATATAAACCGTAAATTGTACTAAAGCCAAAACCGCAATAGTAGAAAATGGGAACAATGAAATTTCTAAAGTTAGCTGTATTTTTATTAAACCTCAAAATATCACGTTTGATCATGCTTGAACTAACATAATTCCCTGACATTAGTATGACCTATTCTACAATATTTTCTATGAGTAAAATAAATTCAATTACTATAATCAGTAGAAAAACCCTATACTAACTATAGCTAAAACTCGTTTAAAAGAATGCAGCCCAGTCCAAAGTACGCGCTGGGCTCTTAGGAATGTGGCCCAGTCCAAAGTTCGTGCTGGGCCATTTTTGGTAACTCTAGATAATCATCTATACCATCTAAAGCTGAAAAAGGCTCTCCATATGTATATACTAATTCTACAAATATACTTTTAAATCTTATAATGAATCTTGTACCATATAGAAGGCTCCCAAATGTGACCTTGTTTGAATTATATCTAATATCTAAGCCAAAACCGCAGTTCATGGGAAACAGGAACAATGAGTTTCTAGAGTTAACCATGCCTGTCACAGTCACAGAGCCTTCAACTTAGGTCAGCAGAGTTCCTTTTGGCTAAGTGTGCTAAATAGAAAAAGGGAGGAGGGAATGGGGTCAACAGCTCCCGAACGCATCCTAGTGGTCTTGGGGGGTCCACGGCCCTCTCTGATCCCTAAGGCTCAGTCGGCCTCCATGGTCGGCTCCCAACATTATGGGACATGAGGACTCATGATACATGCATGAACCATCTGTGTATTCAACCAAATATTAAGTAGACTCTCTAATGTACCTATAACCATATCCATGAAGTATTAAATATAAATATAAGATCAGATATGTTCATTATCTTGACCATGGGGATGGTGTCATGGAGGGATACATTAATCAAAATTTATTAAATTATATACTTTAAATGTATGCAGTTTATTTTAAGTCATCTATACCATAGTAAAACTACTCTTAGTTAACCCTAACCCTATAAATGCTTAAAAAAGAAACTGGTACAGAATCTAAATATGAAACAGGTATTTTGCAAGGTTAATGATTTCAATCTGAAATCTATTCCTTATTTAGAGGCAAATTAATAGTGCAGCAATATTGTTTTGACTTCGATTCCTTTGCAAAGCAAATCCACCTGTTCTATCTTGCTCTAAACTTTGCTTCAGAAAATCCTTGCAACACCAGGAGATCTACTTAAGGAATTCATGCTCTATTGGAACTACTGCCTTCCATTCCAGTAGCTGAGATGGCCACTCTTCAAGCAGGTTGCCTCAGCTAGGTAGGAATTTGGACTCCCTGGGAGAAGCCCAGAGATATTGGCCACTGTGATATGAGAGACAAGATTTATTGTATCTTCATATATTCACCTAGAATTCCATCCCTGTTCAATCCTAGTCAGAACCACTATGCTTTCATTATGGGACTTTTGTTATGTATACATATTGAGAACAAATTTTTCTTGCTTCTGTGCTATGTAGTCAGGGTTTTCACTACTCCTTTTCTTTTTCTATAGACAGGTGCAAAAAGTTTTCATGGAACCAATTACTATAATTTCTTGACACTAATAGAATGGTAGGATGTTTTCTAAAATGTTTCTTTTTCCTAACTATAGCTCATGTCAGATCCAAAGGTCTACATTCTTACTTTTTTTGGTATTGAATCTTCAAAAATTGTAAACCTCATCTTGCAGAAGAGTCCTTTGTTTTCTTGTTATCTTCAAATTGTTTCTATAGAACTTTGTCACCACCCTTATCCTCCAGTCATCTAGTTTGATCTGTCAGAAGATTAATTCTTTTTATTTCAATATTTTTAAAGGGCACAAATAATATTTGGTTACATAGATGCAGCAAGGAAATCTGGGCATTAAGCGTACCCACCACTTCTACCAGTGCACATTTTATCTGATAAGTGATTTTTCATTTCTACTCCCTTCCTACCCTCCCCCTTCTGAGCCTCCAATATTCATTATACCATTCCTTTGCAACTACTTAGTTTAGCTTCCACTTATAAGCTAGAACATGCTTATAAGCATGGTTTTCTGTTCCTGCATTACTTTGTTTAAAATTATAGTCTCCAATTCCACCAGGTTTCTGCAAAAGACATTATTTTATTCTTTTTTATGGCTGAATAGTATTCCATGGAATATACAAAATTTTCATGAGCCACTGCTCTATTGATTGACTTTTAGGTTGATTCTGCATCTTTGCAACTATGAATTGGGTTGCAATGAGCAGTGTCCAGGAGAAAGTTGATAAGCAACATAAAGAAATTTTTTAAAAATCAGCACATGAAAACAAACATTCTCTAAAGAGAATTTACTAAAAAAAGTAGAAAAAAATTTAAAAACTGAACTTCTGGAAATGAAAGACTCATTTAGTAGAAAGTTTTAACAGTAGATTAGAACAAGTAGAAGAAAAGAGTTCAGAACCTGAAGACAAAGCTTTAAAATCAACCCCATTAGACAATAAAGAAAAAAAGAATCAAGAGAATGGAACAAAGCATCTTAGAAATGTGGAATTATGTAATAGAAAATTCACTTTCACTCAATCAGTAATATAAAAGCAGATATTACAACTAGTATCATGAAAATACAAAAATCATCTGAAATTATTGTAAGCACCTCTACACAAACTAACTAGATCATCTAGAGGAAATGAATAAAATATTGGAAACATACAACACCTCTCAAACTTGAATCAGGAATAAATAGAAGCCTTGAATAGACCAGTAATGAGTAGCAAGATGAAACAATTTTAAATTTTCCAACTAAACAAAAAGTCCAGAACATGACAGATTCACAGCCAAATTCTACCAGGCTTTCAAAGAACTGGGACCAGTTTTACTGATGCTATTTCTTTTTTTCTTTTTTTTTGAGTTGGAGTCTCACTCTGTCGCCCAGACTGGAGTGCGCAGCCTCGACCTACTGGGCTCTGGTGATCCTTCCGCCTCAGCCTTCCAAGTAGCCAGAATTACAGGCATGTGCTACCATGCCCGGCTGATTTTTTGATTTATTGTAGAGATGAGGTCTCACTGCCCAGGCGGGTCTCCAACCCGTGAGCTCAGGCAATCCACTCACCTCAGCCTCCCAAAGGTGTGGGATTACAGGCTGAGTCACCGAGCCCAGCTAGATACTATTTCATAAGACTGAAAAAGAGGGAATTTCCCCTAACTCATTCTATGAAGCCAATGCCATCCTGATACTGTAGCCAGGAAAAAGCACAACAAAGAAAAAAATCTACAGACCAATATCCCTGATGAACATCAACAAAGAAATTCACAAAAGATGCTAGCAATCTGAATTCAACAGCATATTTTTTTAAAAAAGTAATCTACCATGATCAAGTGAGTTTTGTTTCAGAGATGCAAGGATGTTTCTTTTTTTTGTGAGTTGGAGTCTCACTCTGTCACCCAGACTGGAGTGCAGTGGCCACTCCTGGCCACTGCAGCCTAGACCTGCTGGGCTCCGGTGGTCCTTCCACCTCAGCCTTCAAGTAGCTGGGACTATAGGTACGCGCTACCACGCCCAGCTAATTTTTTGAATTATTGTAGACATGAGGTCTCGCCAAGTTGCCCAGGTGGGTCTTGAACCCGCAGGCTCAGGCAATCCACTCACCTCAGCCTCCCAAAGCGCGAGATTACATGCTAAGCCACTGAGCCCAGCGGCAAGGATGTTTCAACATGCAAATTGATAAATCTGATCTACTACATAAAGAGAATTAAAACCAAAAATCTTATGATCATTTCAATAGATGCAGAAAAAGAATTTGATAGAATCCAACATCGCTTCATAATAAAAACCCTCAGCAAAATAGGCATAGAAGGAACATGCCTCAAAATAACAAAAGGCATATACAACAAACTCACAGCTGATGCCATCCTGAATGGAGAAAAGTTAAGCACATTCCCGCTTATACATGGAACAAAGTGAGGATGCCCATTTTCACCACTCCTTTTCAACATCGTACTGGAAGTTCTGACCAGAGTAATCAGATAAGAAAAAGAAATAAAGGATATCTAAACTGGATAAGAAATCAAACTATCTCTGTATGCTGATGATATGATCTTATACCTATCATTTGGGGGGAAGAAGGAAGTGACTAGAATATAAATGAGAAAATCTTTTGAGGACTTTATAGAAAAGGAAAAAAGAAAAAATTAGTGGAAATTAAAAGAGTTCTAGAAACACAAGAGAATATTATAGAATTAAATGACAACTGAATTTCTCTAAAAAGATAGGTACACATCATTTATTATAGAAGTTACTCTTCATTATGTCAATAAAAGGGAATCTTTTTATTGATACATAGTAAATGTACATGTTTTCAGGGTATGTGTAATAAGTTGATGCATTTATGTAATGTGCAATGATCAAATCAAGGTAATTGAGATATGTATCACCTTACGTATCTATCTTTTCCTTATGCTAGGAACATCTGACTACTCCCTTCTAGCTATTTAGAAACGCACAATTGATAAATGTTCACTAGTCATGCTACTAATCAATCGAACACCGGTTTGTATTTCCTCTAAGTGTATATTATAAGCAGTAATCAACTTACCATTATGCCCTCCTCCACCTACCCTTCTTGGCCTCTGGTTACCCCCAATCTACTCTCTATCTTTATTAGATAAATTTAAATTTTAACTCTCACATATGAATGAGAATATGCAATATTAATCTTTCTGTGTTTGATTTATTTCATTTAAATTAATATAGTGACCTCCAGTTCCATTCACGTTGCTGCAAATGACAGGATTTCATTCTTCTTTATGGTTGAATAACATTCTATTGTGTATATTTAGCACATATTCTTTATTAATTCATCCACTGGTAGGCACTTAGGTTGATTTCATATTTTGGCTATTGTGAATAGTGTTACAATAATCATGGGAGTGCAGATATATCTTTGATACATTGACTCACTTTCTCAATAGTGGAACTGCTGGATAATATGATAGTTTTCTCTGTAGCTTTTTGTGGAATGTCTGTACTGTTTTTTATCCTGGTTATATTAATTTACATTTCCACCAACAATGTGTAAATGTTTTCTTTCTCCAAATTCTCACCAGCATTTTTTATTCCCTGTTGTTTTTTTTCAATAAAAATCATTTTACATGAGGCAATATAATAATACGTCGTGGCTTTGATTTGCATTTCTCTGATGATTAGTGATGTCAAAAATTTTTTGTATATACTTGTTGGTCACTTGTATGTCTTCTTTTATGAAATATCTATTCAGACAATTTTTCCATTTCAGAATCAGATTGTCTGGCTTTTTGAATTGTTTGAGTTTGTTATATATTCTGGATATTGCTCCTGAAAATATGGCTAGATTGTAAATATTTTCTCCCATTCTCTTCATTTTGTTGATTGTATCCTTTGCTATGCAAAAGCCTTTTAACCTAATGTAATCTCATTTGCCTGTATTTGATTTGGTTGCCTGTGCTATTGAGGCCTTATACAAAAAACCTTTGCTCATACCAATGTCCTGTAGCATTTCCCTAATTTTTTCTTCTAGTAGTTTCATAGCTTCTGAATAAAATTTAAACTCTTTATCTATTTTTATTTGATTGTTTACATGATGAGAGTTAGGGGTCTAGCTTTATTTTTCTGCATATGGTTACCCAGTTTTTTTAGTATCATTTATTAAGGAGACTGTCCTTCCCAATATATGTTCTTGGCAATTCTTTTGAGAATGAGTTGGTTGTAAATGCATAGGTTTATATCTAGGTTATTAATTCTGTTGCATTGGTCTATGTGTCTGTATTTATGCCAGTACCATGCTGATTTGGTTGCCATGTCTTTGTAACATATTTTGAAGCCAAGTAGTATGATGCTTCCATCTTTGTTCTGTTTAGTCAGGATTGTTTTGGCTATTTGAGAGATTTCCTGGCTTCATATACATTCTAGATTTTTTTCTATTCTGTTAAGAATATCATTATTATTTTAGTAAGTATTGCATTTTAATGTAAATTGCTTTTAGTAGTATTATCATTTTTCTAATATTAATACTTTAAGCTCATAAGCATGGGATATCAGCCCATTTTTTGTGTGTTCAGTTTCTTTCATCAGTATTTTATGGTTGTCCTTTTATAGATCTTTCACTTTTTTGGTTAAATTAATGCCTAGGTATTTTATGCTCTTTTTAACTTTTATAAATGGAATTAAGTTATTGATTATTTTTCAGATTGCTATTGGCATATGTAAATGCTACAGATTTTTATATGTTGATTTTGTATCTTGCAATTTTACTGAATTCATTTATTAGATCTAACAGTTTTGGGTAGAATCTTTAGAATTTTTTGAATATAAATTCATGTCTCTTGCAAGCAAAGCTAATTTGACTTCTTTCTTTCCTATTTGAATACCTTTTATTAATTTCTCTTGCCTAATTGCTCTGACCAGAACTTTCAGTACTATGTTAAATCACAGTAGTGAAAGTGGACATTCTTGTTTTGGTTCAGTTTTTAGAGGAAAGACTTTCCTTATTAATTGTGACACTATCTGGGAGTTTATTACATATGTCCTTTATTGTTTTGAGGTATGCTTCTTCTGTACCTAGTTTCTTGAGGGTTTATCATAAAGGAATGTTGAATTTTATGAAACGTTTTTTAAACATCTATTAAAGTGATCATATTGCTTTTGTTTAGTTCTGCTAATCTGATATATGAAGTTTACTAATTTGCATATATTGAGTCACCCTGTTTCTCCCTTTACATCTATTAATGAAAATGGGAACATTACAACTGATACCATTAAAATACAAAAGACCATTCAAGATTATAAGGAACACTTTCATGCAAACAAATTAAATAAGCTCAAGGAAATGGAAAAATTCTTGGAGAACTACAATACTCCAACATTGAATCAGGAAGAAATAGAAACTCTGAACAGACCAATAATGAGTAGCAAGATTGAGTCAGTGATTAAAAGTCTCCCAAGAACAACAACAAAAAGCCCAGGACCTGACATATTCACAACCAAATTCAAGAAAGAACTGGCATGAATTCGAAAAAAGAACTGATATGAATCCTACTGGAGTTATTCCATAATATTGAGAAGGATGGAATTCTCCTTAACTCATTCTATGAAGCCAACATTACCCTGATACTAAAAGTCAGGAAAAGACACAACAAAAAGAGAAAACTACAGACCAATATCCTTGATGAACATAAGCACAAAAATCCTCAATATGATCTAGCAATCTGAATTCAGCAGCACAAGAAAAACACAATCCACCACAACCAAGTGAAGGGGTGGAAAATTGTCTTTTGGGTACAATGTGCACTAATGGAGAAGGTGAGCACACTGAACACCCGAACTTCTTCACCACTATGCAATGCATCCATGTAACCAAAACCACTTGTACCTCTAAAGTTACAGAAATTAAATTTTAAAATCTCTAAATTTTAACTTCATCTCCCCTACATTTTGAAATTTTGTCTCAATTTATATATTTTCATATGGCCTATCCCTCATCATGTTGCTGTAGCTATTATTATTGTTGATATGTTTGTCTTTTAGGCTTCATGCTAGAGTGAAGAGTTGATTGCACACCACAATTACAGTGTTAGTGCTATTCTGGGATTGTCAGTGTACTTAATTTTACCAGTAGGTTTTATACTTTCAAATATTCTCTTTGCATTTTAGTGTTTTGTTTTGTTTTTTTCTTTCAGATCAGAGAACTCATTTTAATATTTCCTGTAAGATGGACCTAGTTGTGATGGGTTCTCTCCGTTTTTGTTTGCCTAGGAAAGACTATCTCTGTCATGTTTGAAAGATAGTTTTGTTGGACACAGTATTCTTGGATGACAGTTTTTTTTTCTTCCTTATGCACTTAAAATATACCATTCTCTCCTGGCCTATATAGTTTCTGTTGATAAATCTATTGCCAGATGAATTGGAGCCTTTTTATATATTTATGTTATTTTTTTCTCCTGCTGAACTTAGGATCTTCTCTTTGTCTTTGACCTTTGGGAATTTAATTATTATATACATTGGGTTAGTCTTATTTGGGTCAAATGTGTTTGGTGTTTTCTGACCTTTCTATACCTGTATATTGATATGTTTCTCAAATTTTGAAAAGATTTTTGTTGTTATTTATTTGAAAAAACTTTCTAGCCCTTACTCTTGCTCAACTCTCTCACGAGCACCAATAATTCTTAGACTATTAAGGTAATTTTCTATATCTTATAGGAAATCTTTTTTCTTTCACTTTTTTATCTTCTGTGTAATTTCAAGTATCCTGTCTTTGAGTTCACTGATTCATTTGCTTGGCCCATTCTGCTGTTGAGAGCCTTTTGTGCATTTTTTAAAACAGATATATGTCTTCATTCAAATATTTCAATTAATTTTTCAATTATTTCAATCTCTTTATTAAATGTATCTGATATATTTCTAAATTTATTTTCTTTGTTATCTTGGAAATCACTGAGTTTCCTTAAAATTGTTAATTTGAATTATCCATCAGAGAGCTCACATATCACAATCTTATTAGGGTCAATCCCTGGTTTCTTGTTTTGTGCACACGGGGAAGTCATGGTTCCCTCTTTGTTGCTGTTTCTTGTGGATATACACATGTATGTATGTCCTTGCACTGAAGGATTATTTACTCTGGTCTTCTCTGTCTGAGTTGTTTTGGTTTTTATTGAATATATTCACTTAGCGATTCTTTGTCATTTACATGTTGAATTTCTTTCTTTTTTTTTCCTCCTGGGTTACTGCTTCCTTTTCAACACTAAAGGGGTTTGCCTCTGATGTGGGTGGCCTCTGTCTTTAAAATATTGTCGTACTTTTATATTATACTTTTAAATATTTCATTTACTATTTTTACAGTTTCAAAAATTGTCTGAACCATTGAGATTTAGTGAACTGTATATAAGTAAAGAGATAGGTATATAGTTATATCTCTGTTTTTTCCAGATAGCTAGTTATGTAAATTTTATTTATTGAATAAAGTTTTTATATCACAGATTCTAAATTCCACATTTATTGTTGACAAAATTCTCTTATTTTGATTAGATAAAATTTATGCAGTACTAGTTATTTATTTTAGCATTACAATGTACTTTAAAGCTACTATTTTTATTTCAGAATTTCAACTTCACATGCTGGATTTCCTATACTCTATAGAAGACTTAGAATGAAATTGTAAATTTTCCCTAAAACTTTTTATCTTCCTATTGGGATCATCATATAAGTGATGATTATATAAGAAGATTCAGCATTTTTTCTGTTTAGGAATGTACATCTTTCTGGGTTTTCGTCTTTTATGTTATTCAGTGAAGTTAAAAGTTTTCTTTATCTAGACCCTGCACATTTATTTTTCTGAGTTGGGGTCTTATTCTGTCACCCAGGCTGGGTTGCAAGTGACACCATCATACTCACCACAACCTCAGCCTCCTGGGCTCAATTGATTTTTCTGCCTCAGCCTCCTGAGTAGCTGGAACTACAGGCATATGCCATTAAGCATCACTCCCCTTTTTTTTCATAGAGGAAGTCCCCGTATGTTGTCTAGACTGGACTTAAACTTCTGGACTCAGGCAATTCTCTCACCTTGGCCTCTCAAAGTGCTGGAATTAGAAGTGTAAGCCCCAAGCCTAGCCCAATTTTGCTAATTTCTTAAATTTATTCCTATATACTTTATTTTTGTTGTTGTATTTGTTAATGCAAATGTAATTGTTTTCCCCTTATATTTTCTCATTTGCAGCTATTATTTGCAGAATTGAAAATGACTTCCTATTAGACTCTCATTTTGTGTTTCTTTAATTTCACTATATAGTACTTAAGTGCCATTTAAAATAATAATATCTAAAACTGTCAGCATCAGCTAATTCTTAATCACATGAATATAATGTCTTCACTCTTAATCAGTGGGATTTAATACTTCTCTGAGTATCTAAATTTCTGCCTGTTTCAAACTCATTATTTTCAGAACTGGGAACTTTAGCCTAGTCCTGAATAATCCTACATAGTGCCATAAGATAACCCTTAACTTTTCTTTTGTACTTACACATGGTCAAGTATGCTGTGCTTTGAATCTCCCTAAGCCTTTTCATTTTCCATATATATATATTCCTTACTGTGAGAGTTCTGCTCTGATGGTATGACCTGCCTCCTGGGTGCACCTTGCCAAGCTGTCTGATTATCTCCCTTACATTGCCTGCTGCTTCCTTCATGCACATTTTGATTTTATAAGGAAGAGTAGCTATGGTTATTTTAATAAAATTTTATATATTTGGAAGAATCTCTTTTTAATATTAAATATAGCTTTAAAAATAAAGATGCAGTACTTACAAAACTAGTAATTAGTTTTAATTATGTAAATATAATTATGTAAATAGATTTATCATTGTGATATTAAATATGTTTCATTTATAAATATTTCTTGCTTGATTCTAGTACTGGTTTTACTCATCTACTCTAAAATCAATGAGAATCTAATAACTAATACTACAAAATATTTTCAAGTTTTTAACATTATCTCATTATAAGAAAACACATCTTTAACATGAATTACATTTTTAGTGAACTAATGTGTATGACAAGTGAATAGCACAAGTGTACAATAATGCTGATGTCCAATATTGTTTATCATTTTATCATAAATATGTCCTCTTTGGTAAAATGATCTAGGAGAGACATAATCATTTTTGCTTAAGTTTCAAGGTACATTTAAAAAATCTTTATTAGAAAAATTAAGTGTTTGAAAGGATGAAAAAGATTTTTTCTGCATAACATTCTTTTTTTCCTATTAATTAATTATGTTGATGAGGCTAATCTCAAACTCCTTGCCTCAAGAAATCCTCTTATCTTGTCTTCCTAAAATACTGGGATTACAGGCATGAGCTGCCATGCTTGGTCTCTCACCTAACAATGTTTGGGGTGATTTTTTTTTTTTTTTTTTTGAGTTGGAGTCTCACTCTGTTGCCCAGACTGGAGTGCAGTGTCCGCTCCCAGCTACCGCAGCCTCGACCTGATGAGCTCTGGGGATCCTTCCGCCTCAGCCTTCCAAGTAGCCGGAATTACAGGCATGCGCTACCATGCCCAGCTGATTTTTTGATTCATTGTAGAGATGAGATCTCGCTGCCCAGGTGGGTCTCGAACCCGCGGGCTCAGGCAATCCACTCACCTCAGCCTCCCAAAGGCGCGGGATTACAGGCTGAGTCACCAAGCCCGGCTGTGATTTTTTAATGTAATTAAAAAACTAACAATAAGGCAACGAAAAAGCTATCTATAGCTGCAGATAAAGTGCATCAAAATAATGAATGTTTAACTTTGATATATCAGGCCATTTAGTGTTTGTAATTTTATGAATAAATAGACAATTGCCTGATAACTTGGTTGATTTTTTTAGTTCATTCATGTATTCAGAAGAGGTTAGATGTAATTGCTATAGACTGAAAAAAAGCAAAAATTGGGCAGCCCCTTTGTGTCACCTCCTTCTGTGGGAGCTTTTCTGTTCTCTCAATGAATCCTGCTTTCTAAAAAAAAAAAAAAAAAAAAGAAAAAGAAAAAAAAAGTTTTTTATATAGTAAACAATTACAAAAATAAATTTGTATCTCCATGCTTATATTTACTGAATAATAATAATATATGTTTACTTATCATTCTTTTATTACTGAACTTAAATTTAAGAAAGAAAATAAAATTTTAAAATTGCTTTGTATTACATTTTAAAGTTTTAGAGTTTAACAGAAGACTATTTTTAAATTGAAAATATTTACTTTATTACCTATATAACTTAGTAGATTAATTTTTAAGTTAAGAAACCAATGCAATTTGGGAAATTGATTTTTAAAGTAGAAATTGTATAAAAAATTCAGAATTAAACTTGTTTGCATTGTGAAAAATGGTAAATTTGGAATTATTTATACTTTGCAAATATGTTATGGAGCTCTATATACTTACAAGGATAAATGAAATTTTGCTAAGACCAGAAGTTGAACAAAGTGTGGTAGTGATTGAGTGTTGACAAATCTTCCCAATCAAATTATTATCATCTAGAAGCTCATTTAGTGTCATGGCTAGGATTAGAGGCAATTCTGTGTGCTTGAATTCATGAATGGAGGAGTAGTGAAAGCCAGCAGAGTTACCAGAAAGACAGGGCAAGAGACCAGAGGTGGTGACACAGCCATTGGAAATCTGGGAATCCACTACCATAAACTCATTAAAATGTAATCATGAAATGTAGTACGTGTACAAAACCCAGCATAACATAGTAAGTACTTACCAAAAATAAAAATGTTTCACCTCAAATCCTCAAATTAAATACTTTAAATCTGTTTAAAGGATTTACTTGGCACATAAAAGAAAGTTAATAAGGCACTTAATTAGCAAACTTGCTGACTTGGGTCAAAAGTATTTTTGTATCTTTTTTTTTTTTTTTTTTTGCCAAATCAAAGATGGTAAAGGATAAAAAGTTACCAAGAACAATATCTTAGAAACAGCATATATGGAATAAAATACATTTTCTATAGAATTATAATGTGAAAGGAGTTCAAAATCCTCACTGTAAGCATCCAGGGGTCAATTCTTTGTTGTAGAATTTGATTGAAATACTATTTTCAATTGACCTCTTAAAAGTTATTCAAGGACTCCTGTGGGTCGAAGCACCATGTTATCAGACAGAAATAGCAAATGCTATAGAGAATTATTTGAATGTTCTCAAAGCAAGGCCAAACCACATAGCAATGACAGCTAACAAAACCAGCTTAACTTGAATTAGAATAAAAATCAGCATGTACTCTCTGATCATGTTCTCAAATATGTATTGAGAAAACTAAACAAAAACAGAGCCAAATAGAACACAGAAATGGAAGATATACCGGCAGTAAAAGAATAGGTTAAACTGTGAACAAGGCAGACTTCATGAGTTGCATAATTAAGGTAATACACTAATGAGTGTCATTACTTCATTAATTATTTTACTCAAAAGATTCATAAATTCCACAGCAGGATGACTTGGCATGGTTTCAAATGAAATAGAAATATCCAGAGGGAGAGAGCTAGAGGTACACCACTATTTCAACCAACAAAAAAGAAATTACTGAAATTGATATGAACAAATTCAGATAAGACACTCTAAGAAATTATTTAAAGCAATAAAATACTATTGGTTTTTCATCTTTCTAATAAAAATCTAATCCAAAACATTGCTATTAAATGCTAATTTCTTTTTTGTGTGTGTGTTGGAGTCTCACTCTGTCTCCCAGACTGGAGGAGTGCAGCGGCATGCTCCTGGCCACTGCACCCTCCACCTGTTGGGCACTGGCGATCCTTCCACCTCAGCCTTCCAAGTAGCCAGAACTACAGGTGTGCAGTATCACGCCTGATTAATTTTTGATTTATTGTAGAGACGAGGTCTCGCCAAGTTGCCTGGGCAGGTCTCAAACCTGCGGGCTCAGGCAATCCACTCACCTCAGCTTCCCAAAGTGCTGGGATTACAGGCTGAGACACCAAGCCCGGCCTAAATGCTAATTTCGGAGAAAAATACTTTTAATGATTTTTAACAGAAAATCATAAAGAAGTTTCATACAAGTTTCTGAAGAATCACATTCAATGGGCAATACAAAATAAAGAAATGGATATTTAGGGGTAACAATAAAATTAAAATCTGTGACCAACTGATCAAATTCTGTGAAAATGATAAAGAGGAAAAAGAGTTAGCATTAATAATTTCCACACTATTGCTAAAAGAAATAGTATTTCCCAAGCATTATGATAACAACTGTTCTATTAGATTTATTTATAATTTTTGACAAAAATACTTAGATTGGTGATAAAACTACCTAGTCCCCAGTTTTAAATTAATGCTAACATTGAAGCAATATGGTAACATGATGAATAGAATTTGAAATTTCCTACAGGTCTATAGCATTATAAGTTTGTGTATACAAAAAATAAACAATGCAAAACAACTGATATTATTTTAAATGTTAAGAGAAAAAAGGAAATTAATAGGAAATGCACTTCAGGTGAAGCAACTGATATGCTTTGTATGTCTGCCACTGGTTTTAAGTGACAGGGATAGTCACCCAGCTGAATATGCCCACTACCCAGGTCGTGGTAATCGTTTGTCTACAGAATCAAACAGCTCCAGTGACCTTATCAAATTTTCTGTCTCAGCTTCCTCAACAGAATCTTACAGATACTTTTAGAAACATCAGTTTAATTAACAAAAGCATGGGAGGCAAAATGGGAGAGTCAAAGGACTCATTGCAGGAATGTGAAATTTTTAAAACAGTTATTACAAAATAAGGTAAATTAAAAAGAAATTGATGGGAGTTAAACTAAGAGAAAAAAGATAAGGAGAGTCATGGGACTTGCCCCAGCAGGGGGGAAACCTTTAGACAGTTATTAAGAAATTATGGCACCTTTGAAGGTTGGATGGGTCAAAGGAAGTCCTGCAGTTCTCCCAACATTAAAGGACCCTGAATCAATTCTCTGTATTTACTCCAGACTAGAGAAATCTTAAAAAAAAAAACAAGAAAAATTAGAAAGCAAAGATTACTATGAGAAAGATGACTAACAATTGCTGAAAGATGACTAACAATTGCTGAGGGCAATGTTGAAGCAATTAATTAAAATAAAGATTTAGCCGGGCTTGGTGGCTCAGCCTGTAATCCCGCGCTTTTGGGAGGCTGAGGTGAGGGGATTGCCTGAGCCCGCGGGTTCGAGACCCGCCTGGGCAGCGAGACCTTATCTCTACAATCAATCAAAAAATCAGCCGGGCATGGTAGCGCGCGCCTGTAGTTCCGGCTACTCGGAAGGCTGAGGTGGAAGGATCGCCGGAGCCCAGCGGGTCGAGGCTGCGGTGGCCGGGAGCGGCCACTGCACTCCAGTCTGGGTGACAGAGTGAGACTCCGACTCAAAAAAACCCAAAAAATCAAAAAATAAAGATTTAAAAGGGTTGATGTCCCTAGGCTCAACCCCTCTCTGGGAACCCAATTCTTTTGCATAAGATAGGGTAAAATGGTTTGGGGGTGGAAAAGAGAAGTCCTGGGACCAGAGCATAAAAATGTAAGAGTTGATAGGACTATGAAAGTTGAGGCTGGGCACAGTGGCTCAGCCAGTAATCCCAGCACTTTGGGAAGCCAAATGTTTCCAGGTTTGCTTGAGCCCAGGCAGTTCGAGACCAGCCTGGCAATTTGGTAAGATCTCCTCTTTACAATAAATCACAAAAACTAGCTGGGTGTGATGGCATGCATCTGTAGTTCCAGCTACTTGGAAGGCTGAGGCAGAAGGATCTCAAGTCGAGGCCTTGGTAGCCATGAGCATGCCACTGCACTCCAGCCTCAGAGTGAGGCAACAGAGTGAGACTCCAACTCAACCCCCCCCAAAAAAGAAAGTTGAAATATTGAAATAGGCTTCGGAAGGAAATAACATGGAGTCAATATAGCCAATGAGTAGCTATTTTAACATTACATAGTTCTGTCATATTTTTCTAACAGTTCACTTTAATTTACCCTCTAATTACAGGCCAAGGACAGAACCAGTTTCTCAGGTAGTTATTGATAATTGTTTTACAACCCCCTACCCATCTTGTTTTGTACTAATTAGCTTTTCTATTTCAAGTATTTGCCTCCACCCATAAGAATCAAGTTAACCTAATCAGATCTTCATGACACAGACAGACCCCATTACTATGGCAGCACTCAACTAACCCACCCATCTGCCTGCCATCCATCACCTGATGTCAATACCTGTGCTTAACAGCCCTCTGGTGATGTGGAGCAGACCACCACCCAATCACCAATCCTCTCCTATCTGAAGTAAATATAGCAAACTGATTTGGAGTGCTTTAATGTTGGGAGAGTTGCAGGACTTCCTTTGGCCCATCCAATCTTCAAAGGTGCGAAAATTTCTTAATAACCAATAACAGCCTGCCCCAACAAAGGGAAGAGCTAAAAAGTACTCAACTTCAAACAGCAGTCATCATTGCCTTGCTATGTTCTGATCTGAAATGTGTTCTTTGAGCTATGATAAGGTCATGATTTCCTATGCTTTGGGCCATTTCCCTACCTTGGGGAGGTGAATCGCCTCTCTCTTCTCTCTGTAGATAAACCATATTTTTTCAATCTAACTTCTGTGCAGTTCTTTGTACCCTTCCCATGGCACCGGATTACCAACCAGACACCCCTCATTGGGCCTGACCTAACATTTGTTAGGCTATACTGTAACCTAACAGGCTTTATGTAATGTAGCTTTGTGTTATTTACCTAAGTATTTTATGAGAATGGTAATTATATCTGACTAGGGATCTTCCCCTTACATTGTACTATAAAAAAGGAGGCACATAAATCTGTCTTTTGAGAAATATTAATTGGACATGCTAAATAGGAATCAGTATATTGTCCGAGCCCACAGAATGTAGAGTACGAACTGGAGTGCTAACTGATTATACTTCTAGCTAATAGTTATTGGTGTGTGTGCAGCATTGACCTAAACACATGATCAGACCTACTGAAGGTGACCAGAGAAACTCCATTTTGCCTTTTGCTCTTTCAATGTCCTTTTCAATATTCGTTTTGTGGAATGTCTGCTGGGGCTTATGGCAAAAGCCCATGAGCACCTTCCAACGACAACTCCTGGGATGCTGGTCTAAAGAATTTCCACTTGAGAGGCATTTACTGCCTTGTCATGGGAAGTTACTAAAGCTACTCCTATGCTATTGGAAGTTGAAATGCCCACAAAAGTTCTATGATAAAATGGAAATAATTTTTACAGGATCTTCCTACCTGGGGAGTGAAAGAAAAAAGTACATATGAGCAGAGAGTCACTTTTTCCTCAGGAGTGACTCTGGAACTTGTTGCTTTCCTTTTTTTTTAATTTTTAATCTCTGATTAAAAATGTGGATTGAAATATCTCATAATAATAGAGCATGTACCCATTTTTCTTTGCATTTTAAAATTATTTCTACATTTTTATACTGTTATCATTTACATGAAGATCTGTAGTTCATGTATTTATTATAGTATTTTATCCAAGAAGTCATTGACAAATTCAATGCCATGATGATTTTTCTCAATATTTTCTTCTAGGAGTTTTAGAATTTCAGGTCTTACATTTTTAGTTCATTTTTATTTATGTTGCCATGTAGGTGCCCGATTTAATTATTTTGCATATGGATATCCAGTTTTCCCAACACCAGTATTAAAGATATTGTCCTTTCTCACATTTTTTTAGCCTTGACTTCTTTGTCAAAGATAATTTGATTATAAATAAGGATTTATATCTGGGCTTTGTATCCAATTTCATTATTCTATGTGTCTACATTTGCGTTATTATAGCACACGAATTTGGAAAAATTCTCCCTAGACCTGGGAGGTTTTAAATTAATGATTTAATCTTCTAACTAGTAAAGTGTGCTTAGATTTTTATTTCTTCATGATTCAGTTTTGGTAGTGTGTGTGTTTTCAGGAATTTATCCATTTCTTCTAAGATATCGAATGTTTTGACATATAATTTTCACAGCAATCTTTTATAATTATTTTTATTCCTATGGTATCAGTTATAAAGTCTCCACTTTTATTTATGAGTATTTTAGTTTTTCTCACTTTTTAGTCGAGCTATTTTGTCCATTTTATTCATATTTTCAAAAACGTTCATTTTTTCCGTTGTTTTTTGATTCTCAATTTTGTATATGTCTAGTATAATCTTTACTACTTCATTTATTCTGCTAACTTTGAGTTTATATTGTTTTACTTTGTCTACTTCCTTGAGTTGTAACATTAGATTGTTTATTTGAGATCTTTCTTACTTTTTAATTCTAATATTTATTGCTATAAACTTCTCTCAGTATTGCTTTTGCTTCTCCAACAAGTTGTAGTTTTATTTTCATTTGTGTTGAAATAGGGACTGAGCGCTTAATTTATAGACACCAACATCAAAGTAGAAGTTATAAAAGGAGAGGTTTATTAGCTAAGAGCTGGGCCGGCAGCCACTTGCCTGTTGGACATAACAGTCTCACAACAAGGGGCCGCCATTAGCTGTAGGGGCTTGCTTAAATGGGGGAAAAGTATATTGGGACTTTTCAAGTGGGCCAAACCGCAACATCCTGGAGGCCTAGGTACCTTTCAAGCAATGTTGGCAGGGTTCACAGAAGCAAAAAAAACCTGTTAAACAGTTTAACCTAGCCGGCAGGTGCTGTTGCCAGTTTCCAGGAAGGGAACTTTTTTTTTTTTTTAACTGTGCAAAGGTCGAGTATATGCTTAGCCTAATTTTTAACATTGTAGATGTTTTTAAAGCCCCCTTTCACATTCCCCCCTTTCAGTTGTTCCTGGAGTCAAATCATTGACTCTTTATATAGGGGATTATATTGAGTTTTGAGGACCATTAATTTTATTGATGACATTATTTTTAACATAACCAAGGAGGCTCTTAATTAAGCAAGGTTCTACTGTTATAGCCATTAGGAGCAGGAGGTGTTATATCTATTAGGAGCAGGAGGTGTTATATCTATTAGGAGCAGGAGGAGAGGCCCTGCCACTGCTGAGATCAGGGTTGTGAGTCAGGGGGACCAAGAGAAGAGGGACTGATACCAATTTTCCGAGGCTTGTCTTTGCAGCTCTCTTTGTTTTAGATTGTCTCTTACCAGGGCAAGAGTGTCTCAGATGACCCCAGATTGGTTTGCATAGAAACAGCACGTTCCTCCCAGGGCCAAGCATAGCCCTCCCTGTTTTATGAAGAGGAGATCAAGTCCCCTCCTGTTTTGGACCACGACCTCGGCTAAGGAATTAACTTGCTGCTCTAGGAGGAATATGCTCAACTCTAGGAGTCCTAGGTCCTTATTAACATGTTTACTGGCCGGGCTCGGTAGCTCAGCCTGCACTTTGGGAGGCCCAGGTGAGTGGATTGCCCAAGCCTGCAGCTTCCAGACCCACCTGGGCAACTTGGCGAGACCTCATCTCTACAATAAATCAAAAACTAGCCGGGCGTGGTAGCGCGCACCTATAGTTCCAGCTACTTGGAAGGCTGAGGCGGAAGGATCGCCAGAGCCCAGCAGGTCGAGCGGCCACTGCACTCCAGTCTGGGCAACAGAGTGAGACTCCAACTCAAAAAAGACAAAACAAACAAATAAAAATATTTACTTAACTCTTTGAGGTTTTGGTCCCCAACAACCAGAGAAGCTGTACTTATTGCTGTGAATCCTGCAATTTTTAGTCTAATAAGGAGGGGCACTAATATGGGGACCCACTTGGATAGCCCAAGACCTGAGAGTCTTAGGTGTTCTCGTCCCTCTGTTCCTTTATAGATATATACCTGGGGTAGTATATGCACTAAGACACAGATTTCTGCGGTTTCCCTGAAGTATTTTAAAGCAATACAGGGTGTTATACCTTATGTACAAGCAAACCACGTGGTGGGGGGTGCAACAGCCATGTGGAGGTCTTTAGAGGTTTTTGAATTGGGGATACTTATTACAGAGGTGGTATTACACGACATTTGGTAGGGAGATTTATTTATATTATAAGAGGGAGAATAAAGGCAAGATCCACGTCCTTGAAGATCTCCCAGAATAAGGGCCAAGTTTTATCCCCAAGGACATAGTCCTAAGGACTGAGCTGTAGCGAGGTTAAGAACGTGTACATGTTTTTTTAGTGTTGTCTATGAGGAGTTCACGGCAATTTCTATGTAATAAGGGGGTTGAGGGTCTAGGCATAGCCAGCAGTCTTTCGTTACTTCAGGACAAGTGGCATTTGCAAACCGGTAAACAGCGGATAGCATAGGGAGGAAATGATTTTCATTTCCGGGCGCTAATACGGTGGGTACGGGAGCGGGCTCTGTCCCCGAAATTGTAGGGTAGGTAGAACCAGATGCCTGGGGTGGTTGGGTTGGGGGGTATTCAGAAGGTTCAGATTTTTGGAGAATCAAGTTGCTGTTGGGGCCCATAGGATTTAGGATGTGGGGGATGGCCTGCCTTTGAATAGTAAACAGCATGCCAGGATCGAGTCCTTCAGCATACATTCTGAGCCCCCACATTTTACCCGTTTCCCATACCTGGTGAATGCTGAGGGCATCCCAAAGTATTATAGTGAGTTTAAGTGGGTTGTATGTTTGTATATGGCTGCATTGGGAAGCAGGCTTTTTCCTATGTAGGCTTATGTAGGGGTCTTGGTTTTTTCAAGGAGCAATAGTTTCGTACCCCCATGCAGCACAATACTGTCCTGCTCTGTGGCAATGGGCTGGTCCCGATGCCAGGCAAGTATAAAACCCAACAGATTTAAGTCTTTTTTTATAATCTAAGGTGCCACATTTGTCAGTGTGTGTGTCCCCAAGGGTTAGACCTGGCCATAATTTATAAAGGTCAAAATTAAAGATAGGCTGCCGGCTTTCTCTATAGGTGGCAATTATGGTCCCAATGACGGTATTTTTCAGTTCCCAGAATAGTTCCCTGGAGTATAGGGATTATGTAGGTTAGGTCAATAGGCCTCAAGCCGGGACAGTATGCAAGGAATATGATTAAGATACCAGGGCCTACAAAAGTCTTATCTTTAGAGGATCTTCTCCAGTAGCTGGTTTGATGACTTTCCATGTTTCTGGGGGTGCTGTGGTGGCTGCCTTTACTTGTGAATGATGAATCCAGGGGCGGACACCACTGATTTTGACAGCCATAGAAGTAGTAAGGATCACTACATGGGGCCCTTTCCACCTTGGGGTGAGAGCCTCAGCTTTGTGCCGTTTTATTCAGACTTGGTCACCGGGCTGGAACGGATGTGGATGTTCCAGAACCGGTTTCCAGAAGGCTGCCTGCATGGTCTTAGTGACAGCTTGCTGAACTCTTTGAAGAGCCTGCAGTGACTGAAGCAAATTATGGTTAGAGAATTCTAGTGCTTTTTCCAATCCAATTTTTGGAAGTAATGGCGGGGGCTGTCCAAACAGGATTTTGAAGGGGGCTAGACCCTTGATGTAGGGGGTACACCTGGCCCTTAAGAGGGCATAGGGAAGGAGTATTACCCAACCTTCACCGGTCTCCAGAGTTAATTTGGTCAAGGTCTCTTTAAGCATCCAATTTATTTTTTTACCTATCCTGAACTCTGGGGATGATAAGTACAATGTAAGTTCCAATTTATCCCCAAGGTTTTTGCAATACCTTCAGTAAGTTTAGAAATAAATGCTGGGCCATTATCTTAACCTATTGAGATAGGTAGACCATATCTTGGTTTGATGTCACTTAAGAGTTTTTTTACTGTTATAGAAAAAGTTTCAGTTTTTGTAGGAAATGCCTCAATCCAGCCCGAGAAGGTGTCTACCAAGACTAATAGGTATTTATATCCACATTGCCCAGGTTTGACTTCTGTAAAGTCTATTTTTTAATGTTTCCCAGGGGTTAGTCTCTTATTTCGGACCCCTTGGGTGGATACTCTGACCTTAGCATTATTAGTCTGCTGGCATGACATGCAGCCTTGAATGAGCTCCTGGGCAAGCTGGTCCAGATGAGGGAGATAGAACTTTTTTTTCATAAGTTTGGCTAGTTTTGTCCTTCCCAAATGAGTACCTTTGTGGAGTTGCCTTAGAATTTGTTGTCCCAGGACTCAAGGGAGGAAGGTTCTGCCATCCTGAAGTTGAAGCCATCTGTCTGGGTTTGTGGTTGTCTGCAATTTTTGTGCAGTGAGGAGGTCCTCTTCTGTATATTTTGGTGGCTCACATAGAACCAGAGGAGGCAGTGCCAGCAGGCAGGTGGTTCTGAGGTAAGCAGCTTTCCTGGCTGCTTGATCTGCTTTTTTATTTCCTATTGCCTCCTTTGAGTTTTTTTGTTTGTTTGTTTGGTGGCTGGGGCAATGGATGAAGGAGACCTGTTTGGGGGCTCACATTGCTGCCAGGAGATCTAAGACCTCTGTTTTATTTTTTATAGTTTTCCCCTCTGCAGTGAGCAATCCCCGCTCCCTGTAAATTGTCCCATAAACATGTGCAGTTGCTGTCAGTGTAGATGTTGACAACTTTTTCTTTACCTGCTTTTAGGACCTCAGTTAGGACAATCGGTTCTGCTTTTAGGGCCAATGTTCCCTAAGGAAGAGGCTTAGCCCAAAGAGTTTCCTGTAGAGTGACCACCGCTGCCCCTGCATACCTTACCCCATCCTGGATGAAACTGCTGCCATCCAAGAAAAGCATTAGGTAGGGGTTTGTTCTCAGGACATCGGTTAGGTACCAGCACAACTTCTGGAATTCAGTTTTTTATAACAGCAATGTGGTGGCCCTGTGGGACTTTATTCCGGTAGTAAAGTTGCAGGGTTCAAGCTGGGAGTATGCTGGAACTTGATGTGGGGTTGATCTAAAAGCAGCGCTTGATAATGAGTTATTTGGGCATTCGACATCCATTTGTCAGGGGTCCCTTGGAGTAAAGACTCCACTGCATGTGTGGCTGTGACAGTCAGATTCCACCCCAATGTTAGTTTGTCTGAATCTTTTACTAACATGGCAATGGCTGCTATAACCTGCAAGCAGGGTGGCCAGCCCGAGGCTACCGGGTCCAGTTTTTTTGACAGGTAGGCCACCAGCCTGTTCCATGGGCCGAGCTTTTGGGTTAGGACCCCCAGGCGATGCCTCGTCTTTTATCCACATAAAGGTGGAAAGGTTTTTCAATATCCGGCAAGACCAGGGCCGGAGCTGAGACCAGGGCATTTTTAAGGACTTGGAAAGCTTTGTCCCCCTCTGGTGTCCATTTAAAATTAGCCTCTGGTCCCTTGGTTATTTCACAGAGAAGTTTTGTGAGTTCAGCAAACTTAGGGATCCATAGTCGGCAGTATCCTACAGCTCCCAAGAATTCCCTGACCTGCCTTTTGCTTCCTGGGGTCAGGATGCCTTCTATAGCCCAAATACACTGGGCAGTCAGGGATCTTTTACCTCCCTTGATGTTATACCCATGGTATGTGGCTACTGTCACACAGAGCTGAGCCTTTTTTGCTGACACCATATACCCCAGAGTCTGAAGTTTTTTAAGCAGGTGCCTGGTTGCATGCAGGCACTCAACTTCTGATGTGGCTGTGATTAACAGATCATCTACATACAGTAGCAGAGTCATTTCAGGGTGCTGTTGCTGAAAAGCTTGGAAGTCTTGGCAGAGAGCTTTATCGAACAGTGTGGGAGAGTTTTTAAATCCTTGTGGGAGTCATGTCCAGGTTAACTGGCCATTTCCCCCTTTTTCAGGATCTGTCCATTTAAAAGCAAACAAGGGTTGGTTCTGCTTAGCCAATGGGATGTTGAAGAATGCGTCCTTAAGGTCCAGGACAGTGTATACCTGCCTCTCTGGAGTTAACCTGCTGAGGAGGGTGCACAGGTTGGGGACTGTGGGATGGATATTCTCCACTCACCTGTTGACCTCCCTGAGGTCCTGGACAGGGCGGTAGTCTTCTGTGCCCGCCTTTTTGACAGGAAGAAGCGGAGTGTTCCAGGATGAGTGGCACTGCACTAGGATTTCAACTTCCCAGAGATGCTGGATATGGATTGCTATGCCTTTTCAGGCCTCTGGGGATATAGGGTACTGTTTTATCCTAATGGGCATTGCCTGACTTTTGAGATGTACCATGACTGGCGGTTGATGGGATGTCAGCCCAGGGGAGTTTAATTTGGCCCAGAGTTGGGGAAACTCAGTCTGCAGCTGGGCCAGCAGTATGGCATTTGAAGAGTCAAGAGGAGCCCACATTCTGTTAACATGTATATCTCACTTACGGGAAAAAGAATTTTTGATGCCCCAGGTGAGTTTAGGCTTACTGCTGCCGTGGTTTCCTTAAAACCTATGTTGGCCTTAAGCTTGTGTAAGAGGTCACGTCCCAGGACCGGGTATGGGCAGTCTGGCATTACTAGGAATGAATGAGTTATTTCCCCTTTTCCCAAATTTATTGTTCTCTCGGTGGTCCAGGGGCATAATTGAGTCCCAGTTGTCCCCTGGACCAAGGAATGCTTATTCTAAAGCAGGCTGTTGTACTATTGGAGGACTGAATGCTCATCCCCTGTGTCTACTAAGAACTGAACAGGGCTTGCCCCCACCATAAGTTTCACCCTGGGCTCCCAGGGGAAATTGACAGAACCCCGGCTCCGTCAGTCAGTTTTTAATTGAAGCACAGGAGTAGATTTCAGTGGGCACCCCCCCGGAGGGCACTCTTGTGGTCAGGGTGGCTTGTCTGGGCAGTCTTTTACCCAGTGCCCAATTTTTGTACAGTAGGCATGTTGATTTTTTGCTAGTAGAGTTTTTTGCCTGGTGACAGTTTTTTTTTTCTTCCTGTTGGCTGCTTGGGCTTAACTTCCTGTAAAACTGTTGTTACCATTTTGGTCTATTTTTTAAAAATTTGTTGGTCTTTAAGTGAGTCCCTGCTATTATAGACCTCCTGGACTATGTCAGTTAATTTTGATAATTTTTTTCTTTAAATCCTTTAATTTTCTACAATTTTTTTTATATCAAGGGTTGACTGGGAGACAAAGGCTATAACTAAAGCCCTCCGATTTTCTGGAGCCTCTGGGTCTATGGGAGTATACGTCTGATAGGCCTCCATAAGGCATTCCAGAAAAGCCATGGGAGATTCCTGTGGGCCCTGAGTTATTTCACTTATCTTAAACAAATTTGTGGGCTGCCTGGCGGTGGCCCAGAGACCCCCATTAGAGTCCGGCAATAGGTGGTGACACACTCCCTACCATAATCGGTGTTTGGGTTCCAATTAGATCTCTCAGCAGGGAAGATACGATCCACATGGTCCTGCTCTGCTGGTCTGCTGCCTGGTCCCAGGACCAATTTTCTTGCCTTCTGATGGATTTGTTCTCTTTCCTCTGCAGCAAAAAGGGCTTGGAGGAGCTGTTGGCAGTCATCCCAAGTGGGCTGGTGGGTGAGGAAAATAGTTTTTAAAAGACCTATGAGGCTCTGAGGTTTTTCAGAGAATGTCAGATTTTATTGCTTCCAATTGTAAAGATCACTATTGGAGAAAGGGACATAAACCATAAAGGGCTGGCTCCCTGAAACTCCTGCCTCTAGTCTCGGGGCCTGTCTCAGGGGGAGGACTGTGGAAGTTTGTGGTTCTGAGTTCCCCAAAGATGAGTCGGGGCTAATCAGTTTATCAGGGGCAGTTGGGCCTTTGGGAGATGCATGGGGAAGAGGGGGATAAAGGGACTGATACGAGGACCCACTCCTGGTGAGTGACAGGCAGAGAACCCTGTGGGCCCCCTGCTCCCACTCAGATGTAGAGTAGGGTGGGGGAATTTCATTGTCTTCCGGTGGGCTCTGGAGGACCAGAGATTTGGCTTTTGGAGTTTTCTGTAGGGTTAAAACATGAGAAGAATTAGCTTTCTTTTTGGCTTTCTTCATTTATGATGGCTGTTGCATTACCAGGAGGTGCCAGGCAGTGATGTAATGGATCTGGTCAGGGTGGTGTTGATAGACAAACTGTTGGACCTTCCCCACTATGGCAGGGTTGAAGGTCCCCCCCAGTGACCAGCTGCAATTAGGAAATGTGGGCAATTCAAGGAAACAAAAGGTGGTTAGGTTTCCTTGGTTTACCTGATAACCTGACTGCTGTGCCGCTCCTTGGAAATCCTTGAAGTGGCACAAAACCAGTTGCAGAGGGGTGTCAGGCTTAGAGCACTGCTGCCCCATAATATCAATAACAATGAAAGACACAACGGTGACTAACACTGAACAAATAAGGGCAATAATGCAAACTGAACAGACAGACCTAACTGCCCGAGGGCAATACCGGAGGACCCAGTGACATTTCACTGGGACCTTGGACACAGAAATTAGTGATGCATCCAGCTTTCCTGCAGGTCCAACCAGAAGGGCACACAACAAAACAGTAACTTGACTCACCTCTCAGAGGGCTCTGGGGATGTTGTGAGTCTGCCAGAGACGAGAATCAGCCGTTTGCAAATCCACAGACTCACCAGGCCCGAAGAACACTGAGGTTCACAGGTATGCAGACCCACAAGGTCAGCTGGTGATTGGGGCTGGGGATTAAGCTCTCGGATCTTCTGGGCAAGCCCCCAAATGAAATAGGGACTGATCGCTTAATTCACAGACACTGACATCAAAGTACAAGTTATAAAAGGAGAGGTGTATTAGCTAAGCTGGGCTGGTGGCCACTTGCCTGCTGGACATAACAGTCCCACAGCAAGGGGCCCCCATTAGCTGTAGGGGCTTGCTTAAATGGGGGAAAATCACATTGGGACTTTTCAAGTGGCCCAAACCGCAATATCCAGGAGACCTAGCTACCTTTCAAGCAATGCTAGTGGGGTTCACAGAAGCGAAAAAGATCTGTTAAACAGTTTAACCTAGCCAGCAGGTGCAATTGCCAGTTTCCAGGAAGGGAACTTTTTCTTTAACTGTGCAAAGATCGAGTATATGCTTAGCCTAATTTTTGACATTGTAGATGTTTTTTAAAGCCCCATTTCACAGTCTCAAAATATCTTATGAATTTTCTTTCTTTGTGAATTCTTTTCTTTTTCTTTGTGAATTCTTTTTCTTTCTTTGTGAATTCTTTTTGACCTATTGATTGTCCAAGATTGCATTGTTTGTTTTTTATACATTACAGATTTTTTTTCAGTTTTCTATTGATATTAATTTCTAGTTTTATTTAGTTGTGGTTAGTTAACAAACTAGGTATCATTTTTATCTTCTTGAATGTGTTGACCTCATTTTGTAAACTAATTCTGACCTATACTGGAGAATGCTCTGTGTGTACTTGAGAAGAATATGTGTTATGCCATTTTTTTAGTGAAATATACTGTTTATGTTGTTAGGTCTAATAGGTCTACTTTATTTTTTCAAGTCCTCTTCTTGTTGAACTTCTATCTTTTTAATCTATCTTTATTACAAGTAGAATATTGCAATCTATTATATTAATATCTATGTCTTTTTGCAATTTTGTCATTATTTGCTTTATATGTTGTGATGATCTGCTGTTAACTGCATATATATTTAAAATTATTTTATCTTCCTGGTGAATTTACCCTTTTATTATTGTATTGTGCCCTTTTTTGTCTCTTATACCAGTTTTGGCAGATTTTTTTCTAATATAAGTGTGGCTACTCCTGCTCTCTTTTGGTTACCATTTACATGGAGTAACTTACAATCTTTTTACTTTGAGCCTCTGTATGTTCTTATATCTAAAGCGATTGTTTTATAGACAGCCTATAGTAGGATCTTGCCTTTATCCACACAATCATTTAAGTCTTTTGAGTGTAAAGTCTAACCCTAACCAATTACTGCTAGGGATGCACTGGTAGGGATGGACTTACTATTGCCATCTTTTAAATTGTTTTCTGTGTGGCTTATAGTTATTTTGTGTCTTACTTTTACTCACACTGGCTTCCATTTTGTGTGTGTGTGTGTGAGACATGCTTTGACTTCTTTGTCTTTGTGTGTGTTTTTGTGTGTGGTGCCATGGGGAGTACATAAAATATAACAAACTATTTTAAACTGATAACAACTTTAGCTGCATACTAAAACTCTAATATATATGTAATATTTCATATATGTATATTCTATACAAACATGTATATAGAGATCTACCTTTACCAGAAAGTTTTACATTTTCATAATCTCTTTTGCTGCTGTCTAATGTCCTTTTATTTCAACTTGAATGAATCTCTTAATTCTTATAATGCAGATCTAGTGGTAATAAATTATCCTAGCATTGTTTTGGGAAGATATTGACTTCTTCTGTTTTAAACCTTTTGCCAGATAGAGTATTTTTGGTTTGATTTGTTTTCTTTCAGGAATTTCCACATGTCCAGTCCTGATATTATTGGGCTGAAAAAATGGACTCAAGCCACACTAATAGAATGGTTACAAAGGTGTGTGACAAAAAAATCCTTGAGGTAATATAAAAAGAGAAAAGCATTGGGAACAAAAATTTGGTGTACTATTAAGAGAAAGAGAAAGAGAAAAAGAAAAAAGAAAGACCAAATACATCTGAAGAATTTCCCATTCACAAAATCCTGCATGTACCTCTTACAAATAGACATGCTAAATTTCCCCTGGAACCTACCACTAATCTATATTAATTTAAATAGATTTCTATTCTTTGAAATCAAAAGATTTTTTAAAAAGAGTTATTTAATCTTAGCTAATTTTAAATAAATATGTTATATATAAACTATCTTAAATATTTTCTAAATTAAAATATAACAAAGTACAAAGCATAGCAAAGATGCTCACATAATCTTTGATATTTTCATAAATTTTGATTTTGATGTGTTTGCACAGTGACCCTTTAGCTTTTTTCATTTATTATGGGGGTATTTTGTTTAATAAGCCCCTCAAAAGATGCTTCTACTGCCAACTTCCCTTCTCCAATATCCTCTTATGTGTGAAGAAATGAAGGAGAAACACTACTTTTATAAACATTTTGTAAAATTTCCAGGTTTATTTTAAACCAATTTTTATTGTGTTTAGAAAGTTGGTGATAAAGAAAAAAATATTAAAGTCCTTACATTATTTATTTACCTGTCTTGGAAAGAAAGAATAAATTTATGACGAACCTGGGCAAAATAGTGAGACATTGTCTCTTTAAAAAATAAAGATAAAACAAATAAAGAACAAGTTTTATCCTTTACATTGGGTGCTTTTCTAACAGTAGTGAGAAGCAAACACAGAAATCCACTTAAAAAAGGGTTTTATAACTTGTTATGACTTTCTGTAAAATTATAAAGGCAAAATTGAAAAGATGTTACCTGAGAATACAATGAGTTAAGACAGAAAATTCGAAAATCAATTGGCTTTATGAGGTAACTTCTCTGAATTTCAAAGCATGGCAATTGCTAAAATAAAAAAAAGCTTAATTTTTTTGTGTTCAATTTTTATTGGTTTATCTAAAGTCCCATAGCAAAAGCTATAAAGCACATAAAACCACAAAAGGTGTACAGCACAAAATATTAATATAATAATTTCTTGTATTTTTATTATTTCTTCAGTACTCTGAGCACATTTTTGGCAATATTTAAATCTTATATCACTTTGAGAAGGAATATTGGCCTACTCATTGAAATTTACTTTTTATCTATGGACACTATAAGAAATCTTGGCTAAAATTCTTCCATAGTTTTAAAACGTTAATTCCATTGAATATTGTGTATTGTCATAGACTATATTGCCTCAATATACTTTTCCAGGAGATAAAGTAAAAAGAATGGAATTTTTAAGAAATGAACTGAGTATTGCTACATTTAATAAATACAAAACTTTTCCATAAACACTGAGTCCCATAGATATGTTCAGCAATTAAATAACCAAAATGACAATCTTTTCTATGATTTATTTGTGTACCTACTGTCTGATTATCAGAAACAAACAGTTCTTAATATTTCAGGGGTTGGAAAACCCTTTGAGTCTTTGATAAAGGCTGAAAGATCTGATAACAATAAAATGTATGCACTTGTACAGAACCTATTACATCCAATTTAGGGGAATGAAGAAACCCTCTGAAACCTATCACTGTACCTACAAGTTCTTAAACTCTGTGTTCAATACCTCAGGATGCTTAGGCTACTTAATTTATTGTTTACATACACATTCCTTTTATGATCTAAAAAAAAAATAAATGTTCTCTAGGATCTTAATGACGAAAGCTCACCATTGATCCTTGAAAACCATGAGTTTGAACTGCATAGATCTGCTTATATGTGAATTTTGTTCCACCTCTGCCCCTCTTCAAATAGTAAGACTAACTCCTCTTCCTTTTCCTTTTCAGTCTACTCAAAGTGAAGCCAATGAGGATAAAGACTTTCATGATGATCCACTTCTATGTAATGAAGTACTAAGAGTAGACATATTTTCTCTTCTCCACAATTTTCTTGAGATTTTCTTTTCTCTCACTTTATTGCAGGAATACAATATGTAATACATATAATATACAAAGCATGTTTTAATCAACTGTTTATCTTATCAATAAGCCTTCCAGTTAACAGCAAGCTACTACTCATTAGCTTATAAGAAGTTAAAAGTTATATGTACATTTTGGATGGCAGAGGTGTGGGGAGAGTCAGTGACCTAGCCTCCACATTGTTTAAGGTTTAACTGTACTTCCAGAGTCTGAAAGTTATTTAATGCATCAGATACATATTTTTGTTTGCTTTTTTTGTCTCATCCTTTAACATGTGACCTTAATTAGAAAATATTAGCTGTTGGGGAAGAAAATCAATAACATTTATTTCCTATAAAGTAGCAACTACAGTTAGGTTAATTAGAGAGTTATACATAGCTATTGGGAGAGTTACGACAAATAATTAAGTCTCTTACTTTGTTAAGATAAATAACCTTTAATTTATTTTGATGGTAGAAATGACCTTTAAATTAAGTCTACATAATACTATGTA
The DNA here is from genome assembly GCF_000164805.1 of Carlito syrichta. Lineage (NCBI taxonomy): Eukaryota > Metazoa > Chordata > Mammalia > Primates > Tarsiidae > Carlito > Carlito syrichta. Next base: position 342,377 of record NW_007067359.1, on the reverse strand, counting down.
ATCTAAAAAGGCTTTCAAAGTCAGTGTATTTTTTGGGTGGGGGTTCTTACAATAAAATTGTTAGGTAAGTGAGACATATATTATCATTAACTCAGTTTTGTAGAAGAGGAAGGCATAAATCAAAAGGTCACACAACTCATCCAAGGTGATTCGGTTTCTGCTCTCTCATATCAGACTCTCTCATATAGGGTAAATTTAAATGAATGAATGAATAATGTGACAATCCCTTGAATTTATTGCACATGTCATCTTATTTCTCGAAAGGCTCTCACAGAATCATTTATTTCTTGATTCACTTGTAGATATTGATTGTTTCTCTGATCTGTGTGGCCAGCTCTAGATCTTTTCAGCACCAAGTACAGTTCCTGTTTGATTGAAGTTTATGGTGGGCAGTGGGCTGTAGCATCATATTATTTGTCTACTATGACTCATTTAAAGTCAACATACCAAAAAATTATTATTTTGACATGCAAACATAGTTTTTTTAAAGTCATAAACAATATATAACCATTCAGATGTAATGATACTTTGACTATGGGTCAAAGATAATGTACTTAGTAGAAAATATTTTCTAAGCAGCTTTTTTGCAATGATGATTAAGTACACCAAGTTTTCCACATTGTCACCAATAGCTTATAAGAGACTTGTTTCAGTGATTGTTTTGTGACAGAATAAACTCAGCACATTTAAGGATGTATAATAAAAACTTTATACACATTGTGTTAAACTAACTAGAACCTGTTCAAATATAAAATTTCTTTAAAAATAACATTGTGAGCAGAAGGATTGATTAGGTACTTCTCAGACTTTACAAACTCTCCCACTGAAAAGTTGGAACTACTTAGGGGGTTTGTTTAGTGTTTTCAAATGAGGGAGGGCAGCAACAAGCCTGTTAGTAAGATCCAGGTCATAGATACATATTCTATCAATCATTTCTACAACTCCAGAACGAGTGTACACAAATCAAGCTCTAAAGTAAGAGTGAATTAGTGTTGATAAATCTCTGCATTGCCAACTGACTTCAAAGACATGAATGATGAAGTCCAGATTAATTGATACATTTATCAACATACTAGTTGTTCTTGAACATTCATTATATTAGCTATCCAAAGTTACCTTAAGTTGATGAAAATTGAGAACCTTTTCTCAACTTAAAAAGATTTACTGAGACACTGTTTTTTACCCTTGTGCACCTACAAGAATGAAAACTCAAGAATCAAGAGTTAAGAAGCAAAAGTGTATGCTCTTCACAATCAAATTAAAATTCCATGGGCCTAGAGCCAAGACATTTTCTTAGACTTATTTTAAGTGCCTTACCACCTGGAATTCTTTTACAAGTGCTTTCCAATTCATTCTTTTGAAATGATAGCTTTGCCTTTTAATGAGAAATCTACATTTCTTTCTTAAATGGGAAACACAATGTCCTTGGCTTAGTTATCCAAAGACATAGAAGTACACTTTTATGTGTAGTGAAGACACAGATTGTGGTAAAGTTATTTCAGGCATGTCAGACTGAAAATCTGTTTCTATAGCAAAATAAGTTTCCTTTGAGTTTACTAAGCCATGTCCTTCATGTAAATAAGATATTTCACGGATATATAACCTGAATGTCTCATGAAGCAGTTGCTCTTTCATTTATTATTCTAAGAAAACTATTTGAACATTTATTTCCAAAGCTGATGGAAGTCTATGTCACCTCTCACCCAAGAGCATGGGGAGATCATGGAAGTCTACCAAGGTTGCTCAATTTAGGCTAACTTTGGCTTATCTGTTCTTTTCTTCTACCTACTACTTTAGTTTGCTTGGTTTCATTCACATTACTCCTGGGGGTGAAGGTAGTCATCATCATTTTATTCTCCCAGGCAATACAACACAATGTTTGTTACATTTAAGAGAATTTTACTGAAATCTAAGAGTAACAGAGAGAGAGTCACAGAACAAAACATGAAATGATTTAAATTGGTGATCAGACCCTGTTTTCTTATTCAACCATCTGCTCCATAAGGAGTCCACTTCTAGCCATCTGTCCATAGTGTAGTCCTGAAATCAAGCTGCTAGAATCTGGGTTCTCCTAACACACAGTAATTTCCTCATCCCTTTCCTGAGTTCCAACTTACTAACAATTGATCCCAATGGTTTTCTAAGGTAAACTATATTTTACTTTAAGAATGGGACTTATTTTATGCATCATTTCATATTTATAATTTTATGTGGTTAAGTCTTCCACAATGTACATGTGTGTTAACAAAGAATATGTTTTTATGTAGGATTATATCTGGTAATGCTAAAAAATGTATACATATTTTAAGAGATGTTACTTATGCATTACTTTTAGTTTGTCATTATCAGAAGTATCTGGATGCTGATGGTAACCACTTTGAGCACCTGTTTAATTGCGAAGTCAAATGTGACTAGTATTCATCTTTTGATATTGGTATATGTGGAGTATTACAATCTTAATATGGTATTTTCCTTTCTTAAATTGTGTATACTTTTTTGGCATTCTTTTCTGTATAAAGCCATTTAATCACGTGTATTAACTGTGTTGCTTAAGTCTTTTGTAATGACTAAATATTAGGATTTTTTGGATCCATAATTTTTTGAGATACTAACTTAAAAATTCCCCAACATGAATGTGGATTGCTCAATTTCTTCTAATTTTCTCAATTTTGCCTGGAATAATTTTAAGCAATATTATAAAGATCAGGTCTGACAAGGGTTTAACATCTTGGATATACAAGGAACTCAAACGTACTGAAAAGAAAAAACAAACAACCCCATTATAAAATGGGCAAAAGATATGAACACACACTTCACAAAGGAAGACATCTGAGCAGCCAACAGACACATGAAGAAATGTTCAACCTCACTAATCATCAGGGAGATGCAAATCAAAACCACACTGAGATAACACCTAACTCCAGTCAGAATGGCAATTATCAGCAACTCAAAAAATAACAGTTGCTGGAGAGGGTGTGGCAAAAAGGGAACACTTCTACATTGTTGGTGGGAGTGTAAACTAGTGCAACCTCTGTGGAAAGCAGTGTGGTGATTCCTAAAAGCTCTAAATATCAACCTCCCATGTGACCCTGCAATCCCCCTACTGGGAATATACCCTAAAG
>NW_007067359.1:336139-339235 GCF_000164805.1 Carlito syrichta | reverse complement strand
ACGTATTACCATAAGAAAATGACTGATAGTGGTGGGAAACTATGGGGGGGGGAGGAAGGGGAAGGGATTTGGGATTAATGGGAGTAAACATCTGTCTGGGGACAGGGAGACACCTTTTATCAACAAGGGTGCCTGAACGGAGCATATTTGTGTACTTAACCCTTAACTGTACCCCACAATATCCTAATAAAAAATATCAATTATAAAAAAGGCCATATATGCTAGTAGTTGAGATATTGCATAATTTTTTTAGTATCTAATGATATCCATTTTATTTATTAATATATTATCTTAAATTATATTTCTCCTGGTATTAATATTGTCACCCTCATTTTCTGTTGGATATTTGTAGATAAGTTTTTCCAGCTACTATTCATAGTTTTTTGTACAATGTGTTTTTTCATATAGAGTTTATAATTAGAATTTTAAAAATCATATGTATTTTGTCTTTTTATAGGCAAATTAAATATGTTCATATTTATTTTGCTTACTAATATAGTTGAAAAGATTTCAGTTTAGTATCTTTTAGTTTTTAATTGTTCATGTCTTTTTTTACTCTGTATTATTTTTAATATGTATTAAAATTAATAATAATGATAATACTTTGCATTGTTTTTACTTTTTACATTTGGAAGATTTCATAATTTTTCTTTATTACCTATTTGTTTCTTTCTTATCTTTTTCTTTTATTTTAAGGATGTGGGGTATGCTTCAGAGTTAGGTATACAAATGTTGATTATGCAAGTACCCTTATTGATCAGGTGTGTGCCTCCCTACTCTAGTAGTTTCCCTCAAATGCCAATCCCACCCTTACCCTCCTGGCAGTTTCCCTCTACTGCCAATTCCTTTCTTATAGGATTTATGATAATTGTTCAAGGTCTGCTTATGAGTGAGAATTCTGTTCTTGGTTTCTGTGCTAGATCACTGAGTATTACTAATTCTTAATCCATCCAAGTTGCTGTGAAGTCCGTGTGTTTGTCCTTCCTTATGGCTGCATAATATTCCTTTGTGCATATGTACCACATTTGTTTATCCAGTCCAGCTTCGATGGGCAGCATGGTTGGTTCCCATGTTTTGGCTATTGTGAATTGAGCTGCAACAAACATACGTGTGCAGGTATCTTTTTTGTAGAATGATTTGAGTTCCTCCGGGTATATTCTCAATAATGGAATTGCTGGGTCATATGGAAGGTCAATTTCTAGTTCTTTCAGAAATCGCCACACTGTCTTCCAAAGAGGTTGCACTAGTTTGCATTCCCACCAGCAGTTTCCACATCCTTGCCAACATCTGTTATTTGTTTTATTAAGGATGGCCATTCTTACTGGGGTTAGCTGGTATCCTGATGTGGTTTTGATTTGCATTTCTCTGATGATGAGTGAGGCTGAGCTCTTTTTCATGTGTCTGTTGGCTGTCCATATATCTTCTTTTGAGAAGTATCTATTCGTGTCTTTTGCCTACTTTTTTATGGGGCTGTTTGTTTTTTTCCTTTTGGTGTGTTTGAGTTCCTTGTAGATCCTAGATGTTAGGCCTTTGTCAGATATACAGTTGGCAAATATTTTTTCCCATTCTGTGGGCTGTCTCCCTGCTCTCTTGACAGTTTCTTTTGCTTTACAGAAGCTCATCAGTTTGATGAGGTCTCACTTGTCTGTCTTATTTCTTTTGGTATGGGCACTTAAGGTTCTGATCAGGAGTTGGTTGCCAGTTCCAATTTCCAGAAGGATGCCTCCTGCATTTTCTAAGATTCTTATAGTTTCTTACAGCTTTCGAAGATTCTTGTTTGTTTCTTTATTGTAAAGTATAGTTTTTATTTTTAGTCGTCAATATGCATCCTTAAATTTTACATACAGATCAAAATATTATGTCTGTGGCAATTCTAAATTGATTCAGTATTTATATTCTCTCACACATGAAAAACACAAAACTGTATTTTTAAATTACCTACTGAAGTACCCCACCTAGTTTCTTTTTTATTGTGTACAATTTTGATTCCACCTGTTTGCAAGAACAGATATTGAATAATATATTTTTAAAGTCAATAATTGAAATGAATATATCCATATTCTCTCTAATATTAATACCAATGCAATTAAGAACTCATTTGAAAGCTTTAAAGGTTGTGTTGTCGGTCTCTATGATAAAGGGGCAATTTAGCTCCTCAAGACACTGTGAGATGTCCAGTTAACTCAAATGTGCTACAAGCAGCATATGTAGCCTTTCACAGTACTGGATACTAAGATGGTTCAATCATAGTGACACTGAAGTGTATCACTCTCCTACTGGATGTGAAAGTGAATCTAAGTAACATAGCTCATTTCTGGCATCTATCTAATGACTACAAAGGGTGCTATCCATAGAATGAAGATAACTCTGGATAGTAGAAATAATAAATGAAAGGAAACTGAGTCTTTGATTTCATCTGTTGTGGAGTCACTGGATCAACCCTCCCAGAAATTTATATTTTTTCAAAACTTTCCAGTTATCTGACACAGAAAATCTCTTATTATTTGTAAAATGATTTGATTGAGAAGTCTTACAGTCTAAGGGATGCACTGGTCAGATTTACCAATGTTTCTTAGCAATTTCTTTGTTCCTTCTTTTCCTTGGATTTCATTTTTGAGTAACCATTTTTCATGTTGAAATGAATACTTTAATACTCTCTTCATGAAGGTCATATAAGACCCACATACTCTTATTAGTATTGTTTCTGAAGAAAAGTATTATTTCACATTCATTCTTAAATCAGTTTATCTGAACATTGAATTAGAGATTATTGCTCATTTTTCTTCATTCTTTTAAAAAAAATTTTTTTTTGAGGTGGAGTCTCACTCTGTCACCCAGGCTGGTGTTCAGTGGTATGCTCATGGCCATTGAAGCCAACTTGCTGGGCTCAGGTGATCCCTCTGCCCCAGTCTTCCAAGTAGCTGGAACTACAGGCTGCCATGCCCAGCTAAATTTTTCTTCATTCTAAAAATATAACTGCTTTCTTCTGACCAGTATTGTTTTTGATGGAACTTTCTCTGTAGTCTACCTATCATTCAATTGTGAACATTTTTTTTTTTTTTAATTTTATAATTTTTTTTTTTTTTTTTGAGTTGG